>NW_008683514.1:0-220 GCF_000695815.1 Acanthisitta chloris | reverse complement strand
TCTCCCACAGCCATGAAAACCTAGATTTTCAAAGTCGGAAGTGAGCAAGAGGATGCATTACATAAAGACATGAGCAGTGCACCAACACCGTGTACACAAAACCACACCCTAGCCTGGAAACAAACAGGCCCCTGCCATGAAGCTGGATCCAACAGAAGAAGAAAAGGAGCAGTGACAGCTGAGGTCTCTCAATACATCCTGTTTCGTGTGAGCCTCTTCT
>NW_008683513.1:30896-37511 GCF_000695815.1 Acanthisitta chloris | reverse complement strand
CTACTTCAGCTCAAACCAGCACAAAGCCATATACTGCTTTACCTGGGGGAGATCTAAAAAAGTTAGTATTAAAGGAGCTGTGTTATTTTCCAACCATTAGAATACTTAAATACAATATAAAACTTTTTCAATGAGGCCAATGCATATTTTTCAAATTTAGGAATGCAATTTTTTTTATGTTCCTTTTTATTTACACATTTACTTGACTTTTAAGATTTATATGCTACAGCAATTGAGTATATACAGGACCTCACAATGACTCAGGACAAACATCAGAAAGACTACAGTGAGAGTAATAGTGAGCTTTGGGCAACATAAGGACTTGAAACCTTATGAATATAAATTGACAGAATTGAAACTATTCTGATGTATCTTGAATCAGTTATTGAAATCTGATTTTTGGAGTGAACACTGACTAAACATTGACCATTAAAATCACAGAAGCAGTCAGCTTGGAAGAGACTGCAATGGGTATTCTGATCCAACCTCCTTACTTGAGCAGGGCCATCCCAGAGCACATGCCTCAGGATTGCATCCAGACAGTTCTTCAATACCTCTAGTGAGGGAGAATCCATGAAATCTCTGGGTAATCTGTTCCAGTGCTTAGTGTCTTGCACAGTAAAGAAGCTTTTCCTCATACTCAGGTGGAAATTCCTGTGCATCAGTTTTTGCCCATTACCTCTTGTTTCACTGGTTTCCACTACAGAGAAGAGTCTGGCTCTGTCATCTTGGCTTTTCCTGTTCATGTACTTGTACAAATTAATGAGGTACCCTCTCAGTCATCTGTTCTCAGGACTGGATGGGCCCAGGTCCCTCAGCCTTCTCACATAAGAGACATACTCCAGTCCCTTAATCATCTTTGCTGCCCTCTGCTGGACCCACTCCAGGACCCCCATGCCCCTCTTGTGCTGTGGAGCCCAGAACTGGGCGCATTAATCCAGGTGTAGCCACACCACACGACATCTGAGTAGTGAGGCAGGATCACCTCCTTCAACCTGCTGGCAGTACTCTGCTTAATGCATCCCAGTAATCCATTCACCTTCTTAGCCACAAGGACACTCTGTTAACTCATGGACAGTCTGTTGTCCACCAGGATCTCCAGTCCTCAGTATGCTCTCCAGGAGGTCAAGTGCTCAACCTGTACTGGTGTTTGGGGTTATTCCTCTCCAGGCTCATTACCCTGCACTTGCCCTTGTTGAGTTTCAGTTAGTTCTGCTCTGCCCTTCTCTCCAACCCTAAACCGTAATCGAAGTTCTGAGCCTTGTAAAAAGGAAAATAAAGAAATACAAATGGATTTAATATAAAAAATAAATTATGGCTCTAGTTTTCAGGAATACTGGCTAAAACAGTGGAGAGTGGCATGAGATTTGCCCCTGGGTACTGTATTTATATTTTGTTCTGGTTTTTGCTTAATATTGTCCTTTCTAAATATTACATATTCCCTATCAGGAACATATTTTGCAAGTTACTGAATAATCTGACACCTATATGCCTGCTTGGTATACTGGGGAAAAAAAAGGGTATTGTCAGCAGAATAAAGAAAACAAACAAGCAAATCAATGTGCTAAAGCTAAGAACACCAAACAAAAGCTCCAGCAGAGCCATCATACCAGAGCATTGGAGTTACCAGAGCAATGGAGGGTAAGAAAAAAGAATAAAGCCCTGCGCCACTTTTTGTGAAGTCAGAGAGATCACTTAGGAAAAAAGTAAGAATGGTTAAGAGTGGTGTCATGGTTTAACCTCAGCCAGCAGCCAAGAACCACGCAGCCACTCACACACTCCCTCACCAACAGGATAGGGGAGAAAATCCGAAGGGTAAAAGGTAGAAAAGCTCATGGGTTGAGATAAAGACAGTTTAACAGAGAAAACAAAAGCTGCACACACAAGAAAAGCAAAACAAAACAAGGAATTAATTCACTGCTTCCCACAGACAGGAGGTAGGAGGTGTTCAGCCATCTCCAGGACAGCAGGGCCCTGTCACACCAATGGTTCCTTGAAAAGACAAACACCATCACTCCAGATGTGCCCCCTTCCTCCTCCTTCCTCCCACCTTATGTACTGAACATGCTGCCATATGGTATGGAATATTCCTTTGGTCAGTTTGGGTCACTTGTCCCAGTTGTGTATCCTCCCAATCTCCCATGCAGCCCCAACTTCCTTGCCAGCCTGGCAGTACGGAAAGCAGCAAAGGCCTTGGCTCTGTGTAAACTCTGCTCAGCAATAATAATAACATCTCTGCATTACCAACCCTATGTTCAGCACAAAACCCAAACATAGCCCCATAGTAGCCACTGTGAAGAAAGTTAACTCTACTTTAGCCCAAACCAGCACAAGTGGAACTGACTATCCAGTGCTACTTATTTAGTTTGGGTTGCAAGGTATTTTCCTGGCTCAGTAGTATTGCACTTTTGAAATCCCACCTGTCCAGAAATGTAGCCTACAGAGAGACACATTTTAACAACTTGCATCTATGAGCATTGCAGCTAAAATAGTGGTTAATCAGAGAAAATGTGTCATTCTAGATAGACCGTGTTTGGGGGGAAAAAAGTCATTAAGAAGAAACTATAGAGAGAAACTGCTAAAACAAGATGTAAATTTGGGGATGTATTTTTTGAACTGTCAGATTATACAAAATGTATTAAATATAGAGTCTAGACTACAGTGCATTGGAAAACAGGAAATTGATTTGAGACAGTCTGTCCATTCCCTGCGGTAGCTACTGTTCAATATCTACTTACAAGTGTTACATTTAACCTTAGGTGAGCTGCCAGATAACTTACAGTGTATATAACGTAGAACACACATTTGATAAAAAGGTGAAGGTGTATTGGCACTTCAGAAATTTAATGAAGATGCAAACTGCTTATGGGTAAGCTATTGCAATCTGAGTGTTGTGGAGAACTATTGTTTAAATTTGATCACAAATTACATAAGTATCTGAGTACAAAGCAGCTTTAATTCTATTATACTTCCGATGTTTCATTTCCAGCTGACTTTGAAAGAACTAGTGAGGCAGGTTAACCTTGGTAGTTGCCAGGTGCCCACAAGACTTCTCTGTCACTCCCCCTTCACAACAACACAGGGGGAGACAAAAAATGAAATCTTACCCATTGAGATAAGGACAGGGAGGTCACACAGCTGTTACTCTCACAGGCAAAACAGATTGAACTTGGGGAAGATTATTTTAACTGTTTGCCAATTAAAAACAGACCAAGGATATCAAGAAGTAAAAAGACCCTAAATGCAATCTCCCATCACTCACACCTTCTTCAAAGGCTCAAATCCCTCCGTTCCCTTACAAGTCTTCTGCCACTTTCTCCCATGCAGAATGGTGAGGACTGAGGGGTAGGGATTGTGGTCATTTCACAGCACTTTTTTTCTGTCATTCCTTCCTCCTTTGGCTTTTCCCCTATTCCACTGAGGGGTCCTTCCCATGAGCTGCAGTCCTTGAACTGCTCTAGCATGAGTGCTTTTCCACAGACTACAGCTCTTCAGGAAGGGACAGCTCCAGCATGCCAGAATATTTAATCCTACATGGGCTCTTTTCCACAAGGCTGCTCCTGTGTGGGCTTTCCATGGTCTGCTGCTTCCTTCAGGGCACTTCTGCCTTCTGCAGCATGAAGTCCTCCATGGGCCTCTATCCTGAATTGATATTTTCTCCAGCATGGTCATCTAGGGACTGTAGCGGGACAACCTTCTTCACCATATTTTTCTTCATGAGCTGCAGGGGAATCTTTTCCTAAGCACCTAGGTTCCCTCTTCCCCCTCCTACTTCACAGACCTTAGTATCTGCAGGGAACAATTGCGGGGGGGGCAACTTCTGATGTCTTCTCCCAGGAGTCACCCCTGTAGCTCATCATTTCCTGTTCTGCTACAAAACCTTGCCACATAAACCCAAGAAAACTTGACAGCCTCGCTGATTTCCAGTTTGATATTTCATTCAAATCATTTGATCTTAAACTGGGAACTTAGACATATGTTTTCAAGCTATTAATCTTAATCAAGGCAGACTTTGAGAATTCATTCCTTCTTAAATTACATGAGGTGCTGTACATAACAGAGGGCCAGTATCTTATGAGAAATATCAATTTCAAAAAACAAGCTGAAATGTATTTTTCATCTCCTTTGGGTACAGCAGATTTCCAAGCAACAATGATACAGGAGAAGTTGAGGTATGGCAGCCAGGGACATACTGGTGATAAACCTAAGGGCGTTTTCACTCTTCAGTTCCATCTCTTGTGCTATGCAAGCAATATAGTGCCATGAAGTATATAATGGTAATATTCTGGAAATGGAAGTATTTCCTAATCTTGTCAGTGTTTCAGTAGTAAATGAGCAAATTTATGAAGTTTAACAGGGCAAATGTTGGATCTGTTTCTGCAGAAATAAGAGAGCATCACTGCTGAATTCACTACTGATATCTATGTTGGACAGGCAACAATTGTTTAGAAAAGTATAATTTCACAGAAGTATTTAAATGTTGACAAAAATATAACCTGTATCAATTAAGGTTATTATGCAGCTCTACACTCAAGAAATTCTAGAACATAGAAAGCTGACATGTAGTTAGAAAATGCAGCCATTTGCATTTCAAAAATTACAGCAGCAGTACAAAGATCAAGGAAGTTGATATGAAACACCTGGGAGACGGCTTATTAGGAAAGGTTCTTCATAAACAGATCTGGAGTGAGGCACTCAAGAAAGCAAAAGGGACATGACTTGAGACAGGGTGTTTGCAACTTTCCAATGTGAGTGCAAGAATATCTTCTCATCCTGCAATAAGAAATAAAGTACTTGAGAAAAGGACTGAATGGATATTTTATGCATATGCCTTTTTTCCTGACTCAGATGGTAATAACAGTTATCAGTGGAGTACCCACATATGGCTCTTTCTAATTCCTCAGAAACCATTCAGTTTGTTGTCAAACAATCCTATGTTTTCTAGTAGATCTGAGAGTTTCTCTGAGGCAGTTCTGGAGAGTCCACTTAAGAAGAAAATGGGTGTCAAATCTGAGCAAATGGGGACTCATCTGACTCAGAAGTTGATTTTCTTCAGCAATATTTCCAAAAATGTGCAGTCTTTCTAATGGATTTCAAATGTATCAGTAATGTTTATGCTGACAATTCATAGGAACTAAATCATTTGCTCCTAATCTATAAGAAGAGATATGTTTGAGGTGAAGGCTTTTTAGTCAATTTTGGAATACTTCTTAAGGCTAGTCAGGAAATGTACTTGTACAAATAATTGCAATATCTTGGGCTTCAGCTTCATTTTTCCAAGCTTCTTTCCCAGCAGACAGGATAATTTACTGTTGAGCAATGCTTTTAGCTAGACTAGTGAAGCAATAATACACTGAGTTTGGAATAGCAACATTTGCTAATCAATCATAGTGAAGTAGATAATGCAAGCAGTAGCCCGAATTCTTACTGACTCAGAAAGAAGCGTGTGTGCCTGTGTGTTGATATGGACCTGAGCAACCAGAATGTATGTTTTTCCACTTCTGAAGTTTATGACTGAGACAATCAAAAAGAGTGTAAATTCCCTACATATGAAAGGGTAAAGGTCTTCTATTCACATCACATTCTCATTTATTTTTCAGAAGATTGGCTGACAATGTAGCAATGATATATATTCATAACTTTCATAAATTTCATAAATTTCTTGCAAGACAATAAGAAAAAGAAAGTTATTTGACTATTTATTTATTTATCTTAGGCCTGCATTAAGCAGTGTGGTGTTTCAGAAAGAGAATGCTACTAGCCCTATTCCAATCAGTCTTTCTGTAGAAACCTTTTTAATAACATGGGGAAATATATGTATTTCCCTTTCTATGTAAGTAATAGAAATTAATATATATTCATATACATATATATAGGAAAGCAAACATCAGATTTCTTTTTAGAAGTTTTTTATTGATAGTCTGTGAATCATTAAATGAGCGTCCATGCAACATACAAAAATATGGCTCTTTCACAGCTATCCCATTTCTTTTCTAAAAATTTTGGACGTTTGTTGATTAATTGCTGTATTATTCCATGGGAATTTTATTCTATAGATGGAGGCCTGGTAATTGTCGTGATCACTTGCAAATCTTTTTATCAGTACAATGATAGGAATTCATGGTGTATTTTCTTGGCTTAAGCAAGGTTGTCCAGTTAGGGTGTGATTACAGACACAAACATGAGGCATTATATTTTCAGGCATTGCGTTTTTAAATTTTACAAGATTTCCTTACGAGCACTTCTTCAGAGATGGCTCCTACAGCAAACATTTTTGTATTTTTATAGATATATTCTTACCCCAAAGCCCCAAATGAATATAACAGTTTACTTTTCTTCTCATAATTCTAAAGTACCATAAAAATGCCAGCATTAAAACATGAAGAATGGAAAGGCATGTGTCACTAAGCTGTAATTTAATTGATTAGCCTGATAATTCCTTTTGTTGTCGTAGTGACTACCCTTCTGCTCAAAATATTTTAAAAGTAGACATTCAGTACACCCCTCTTGAGAAACAGGATTACTTATTCAGAAATATCAAAGCTATACGTTTTTCAGGGTTTTCACTGAAAATTTTGGGTGCAATTTCAAGTAAATACCTTTTTTTTTAATTAG
>NW_008683513.1:12474-30847 GCF_000695815.1 Acanthisitta chloris | reverse complement strand
TTTACAATTTTAAGTATTGTTTTTATAGGACAAGGAAACAGCAAAAGGTAAATTTTAAAGATTTCATAAGTTCAGACTTTCAGCTCAGTCATAACAGTAACTGCAATAAAGAAGTGGAATTCTCCTGTTGAAGATCTTTCAGAAAGCTGGCAGAAATGTATTGTAATTTATATGAAGCTTATTTTTACTGTCTAGTTAGCTCTTGCAGCTCTTGCAGGTCAAACTAATTTATTATTGCCATTCCTGCAACCTTCACAGCAGTATGGGTGATTCAGCCAGTGGTAAACTTCCCTCTCAATCAGTAAACAAGCCAACTGATAGTCACTGTGCAGCCAGAGAGGCCACCTTTCAGATGAGACATATGAATAAGGTTATGATCTCTTGGTAGTTTGCAATACCTCATAGAATACTTCGCACACCTAGGAACGTTATTTGCTTGAGGCTTAGTTTTCTAGGAATGTGATCAATACGGAACTTTACTTAACATTGTGTTAAATTTTGTTGAATTGAAATGACAAAAATCTTTGTCACCATTATTGATATATGTTGCTTGATGCCCACATTATGAGTCGCAGACATCTGAGCAGCAATTTTTCACATAGAAATTATTCAGAAGAAAACTTGTTGATCTTCACTGTTGCTTTAATGATGCTTGTCTTTTGACTTTATACTGAAATAGTTTGCATTCTTTCTTCAGAATACAATAAAATATTTAATCCATAACAAATGTGTGTTAGCTCTGGAATCTCAGTCAAAATTCAGTATTCGTAGTTATAATTTGACTATACAATATCTTGTGCTCCTATAATACCTGCAACTCATTCACTATCAAAGGATTTAAAGCACCATAAGACCTTAAATTTAATTGAAACCTTCTAGCAATATCTTCAGGTTAACATCTTTCTGTAATGTGCAATGCTTTTCTTTGGCATTGTATTTTAGTATTACAACATGCTTGTAAGGTAGGGAGGTAATCTCCATTATATTGACACAAATTAAACCTTCCACTCAGTTAAACAGAGACATCAAACTCTGAATAATTTAATCTAGCCTCAGACATAGCTCTTGTCCTAAAGTTTTAAACTTCAGATATTTGCCTTCAATTCCACCTGCGAATTGTTTGATTGCATGCCAAAACCATTAGGTGAGATTGATTTATAGCTCTTCTCATATTGTTAAAATGGAGCCTTATTTTACCTCAGAAGCAGCTCCACGCTGATTATAAGTGAGGTGAATTTCATTATATATTCCTTAGACACCAAAAAGCTAAAAAATGTGTTAATAGTTACCCTAATCATCTTACTGTAAAAGAGATTTCACATCGTTCTCGTATCCATTTTCCCTTTCCAGGTTTTCCTTTCCATGTTTCCATGACATTTTAAAAGTAAGTCAATGAAACACCTATTTCAATAGTGTTTCTTGTAATGCCATGTATTAAAAACAACTCTGTCATGTTCAAAGCTCTCCACCACTTTTATAGAAGAAAGTCACTGCATTACTTTTGAAGTTTAGATTTTTCCTAATGTCCTTCTCAGTACCTGAGCATTGACTAGTGCTATTTTTTACTCCATTTGTACAATCTATCTGTATTTCAAGTTTTCAGATATGGTCTTTTTTATTTTTCTAATAATTTTTTTTTTTATTTGTTAGGTTGACATTTTCCATACACTACTTGACATAATTGCTAATTCCAGAGCAGAGTTATGATCTCTTTGTAGCAAATGGATAAATAATTCTATTATTTCTTAATCTGGTGCCTTTCAGCAACAAATACTTTATTTTGCTTGTAAATAGTGGCTTAATATTTTTCATAGAATTAATATGACAAAGAGTCCTCATGAAACTGTATGGAGTTTTTCTTAGTATATAACAATATCCTCCTCGTTTCTTGACAACTTCCATGTAAGCATTTTTTTAATATATTCCTTAAAGCACTAACCAACTATTGTTTAAAATAAAATCCCCTACATTTTGCATCCACATTATCCTCATTAGGCTTAGGCTTTTCCATACATATGAGAACCAAAATATTTCTCAGGGACAAACTGGGATATGTAGGGATGAATGGCAGAATGAGAATTTTTTTCTAAATGTTTTTTCTACCCTTGTTTCACAATTATTTGATCACAAATATAGCTTAGCACTTCAAATTAAAACTTACTTAAAATAACAATTGAGGAAATTAAATTGTAAAATATTAACAAATGTTGTTAATATTTTGCACTTAGATATCTGCCGTTTCTTGGAATTGTCTTCTAGCACTTCCCTTGCTAGGTAAGTATCTATTTCTCCATTGTTTTAATGTTAATCCCAAAGGATACATCATCTGTCACTAAATGCTCAATATAATTCTGCTCATTTTGTTTGCTTTCACTCACTGTAGAAGCAGAGCTCAAAACAGTCCCTCTGGTGTGTTCATCAAAACTGCTATCTCACTGATTAAAATGCAGAGAAACTGGCATTTATCTTTTATCTGCAGTCCATCATAACTTTATTGTTGGAATCTCATTAATGTTCTGTTACTACACTCTCTTCAGCATTAATATTTTTGTTTTGCTTTTGGATTTTATTTTCTTATTTTTTTAGGTTCTCTTGCTTCATTTCTTTACTGCCCACTTACAGGAAAATAATTAAAGAAACAAGCAAAAACATTGTATATAGATTTCTCAGGTAATTTTATGTGATAGCATTTGAAGCATATCTTCTAGTATTTATGTAGTCTTGTATCTTAATTCAATGATGAAGTAAAAAATTTGGTGCAATTTTAAAACTGCATGACTTTTATGCAAAACTCATCAGTTCTTAAATATTTTTCTATGTGTCTTATGCGCTTTTGAATTTTTTTTCTCCTAACTCTTAAGATTTTACTATTAAGGCTAGAATATTTTAAAAGATATTTCCACATTTCTGTATTGCTCTTGTGAATTTACAGTCTTTTTAACAGGATATTCCACAGAATGCTCTTATAAATATCTAAACAGATTTTCCTTGCATATTTCTTGCTCTTCACTACAAGAAACATATCAAGGCACAAGAGTATACCCGGGGAAGGGCAATGGAGCAGTTCTGGAGCACAACCCTTATGAGAAGCAGCTCAGGGAATATTTTGCCTGGAGAAAAAGAGACTCAGGAAAGATTTTATTGTTCTCTACAATTATCAGCATGGAAATGTTGACAGTGTGGGAGTTGGGCTCTTCTCCCAGGTAACATGAGAGGAAACATGAGAGGAAATGACCACTAGTAGCTCCAAGGCAGGTAGATTAGATGTTAGGAAACTTTTCTTCATGGGAAAGCTTATCAAGCATTGGAACAGTCTGTCCAGGGAAGTGGTGGAGTGGAAGTGGTGGAGTGGAAGAGTGGAAGGTAGGGAGGAGATTACCTCCCTACCTTACAAGCATGTTGTATTACTAAAATACAAGCATTGGAACAGTCTGTCCAAGGAAGTGGTGGAGTGGAAGTGTGGATATGGGCATGGTTTAGTGGTGGACATGGTGGTGGTCCTATGGACTTGATGATCTTAAAGGTCTTTGCCAAGCTTAATGAATTTATGATTCGATGGTCCTTCTTCAGGCTGTTTAGCATAAAGTACATCTCATTTTGACCAAGCTTCAAGTGTCATTTATTTGTATGTATGTCCACCATATAATCTTAACAGAATTGTACCTATTTTTTTTTCATTGAAAGATAACAAATCCATGACCTTTTTCCAAAAAATAATCAAGCAGGAATTTTTTCATACTATGTTGTTTTCTAATTATCATCGAAAGGTTGTACTAGACATACATACATTCTCTGTCTATGTATATGTATATGTGTATATGTATTTGCATACATATGCATATGTAAACATCGCTTTTACAGTAAAATATCATGGGTTTTATTGTGAATGTCCATCTTTCTTGTCAGAAAAGAGAAGTTCAAAATATGAGATCAAAACTGACAGAGGTGAATCTACTTTTTTGCCTTTTTTCTCTTGTGAAATCAATTTTCACAATAAAATTTAGAGATTATGCACAGCTTTCTTCAAGACCCTGAATTCACCACTGAAAATGGGAAAAACTGTTGAACATTTTTGTAGTCAATAGAGAAATTTCTTTACAAGTTACCTCATCTTATCTCTTGAATAGTTTGGCATCCAATTACTGCTATGAATGTGAAAGAGCACATATTTTTCCAAATCAATAAATTTATTCACTTAACCCAGAGCCATAAAAAAAGAAGAACTTATTGATCTACAAGCTGGACCTCATAGAATTTTCTATAGCTTATATACAAGTTGGCTTACAGTAGTCCCTGAAGACCTTGTTATCATTAGATAACAAGAGATAAGGATCATTACAGTAATGAGTGATTTGACTATCTGTCTTCACAGTCATTTGTGAAGTAATTTTGTTTCTTATAATCTATTTCAAAGAAAAGAAACCAACAAAACAAAACAAAACATGATCTGTAATGTGTTATTTTGGTTACTTTGTTTGTATGTATGGACATGCATAGGGTATATACATTTTCAATACAAAACACTCCTTGCTGTGTAAAGCATCTTGTGCCGTAAGGCAAATATTGCATCTAGCAGCATTTGGCCAGAGAATAAGGGAGTGTATTTTAAGTTCAGCAGACTTTGTACTGAGTACTTATTCTGGAACATCCCCTCCTGTGCAGCTTGTCAACTATATTGGAAGGTGCAGTGTAGTGTCAAGAAAGTGTTGCAAGCAGGAAAGAAAGGATTTGAATGCCTTTTCTCCAAGACTGGCTAGAGAGTTTTGGGAGGTTTACATATTTTTAAAATTTTTCTAAGTGTGACATTTATTAGAAATCTTGAAGAATTTTTAAAAAATAATTATATTTATTCTTACCTTAAAATTATACACATGGTTTTCATAATATTACTTCCGTATTTATTTATTAAAATAAATTCAAATCTTGCTTTCAAATCCAAATGGAAACTGACCCCAAGTATTTAGCCCCTAATTTGTATAAGCACTATACTTTTGCAGGTATTAAAAATGTTTCATAATTTTGTTCAGTGATCTAATTCCATTCCTACTTAAAGCAGTTATGTACAGTCGGTGACAAATTATCTGTAGAAGTCCAATAAATCCTTTGGACTTATATTAGCAAGGAATTTAACTTCATATATTCACTTTCAGCACTTCTCAAAATCTAGCAAAGTCTCTCAATTTTAATTTCATTACAAGAATATCTGTCACTTGGGCTTCAGCTGTAACTACTTTCCTGTTTTCTTTTTTTCTGCATTTTTTCTGTGAATGTTCACAAGCTGATGAATAATATCTATGAGTAATACATGAAAATGATAGCTTAAACTTAACTTGGGTTCATTTTTCTTGAATTCCTGTTAGAAATAATTTAGCCTTCAAATTGCTATTTCTGTCATGTTATTGTGACATAATGACCACTCCTCATATTCAGAAATAATAGAGAATAATTAGATGAAAAAAAAATTTAAACAAGTAAAAATTCCAGTTTTACATGGAAAAATATTTACTGCACATTTTCTAGACAGGCCATACCTTGAGTAGGACAAAAATAATTTATGTTTATGATAAATGAGGAAATCACATATCTCATGGTAAATGAAGGAAGCAACATAAAACCCTCCAACTTATCAGAAGTTTAAAACCTGGAACAGTAAAACATTTATGTATGAAACCAATCTGATCATTTCTGTTTCATGCTGGAATTAGGACTGTTCCTACAAAGAGAAGGGGTGGGAGAGTAATTTGAATTTTGATGGTGGGGGCAGGGGGACAGTTGTGATGTCTTGCTATCTCAGTAAATAAATGCAGAGGATCACCTTCTATCACTCCTGGTACTTCTGAGTTGCATAGAAATACAGCTCCTCATTTCCTTTTAAGCCTAGCATGTAATATTTAGACAAAGGCTTTATAATGACAATAGTTAGGCAGGATGTTGTGGAACTAACACTTTAACTCATTCTCTATTATCTACGTGATGTTTTTAAAAAAAAAAAGTGTAGAAAACTGCCCAAATAATAATATGCTTCATAAAAATAGTGCACAAGGACTAGCTACAAGGCATTCTTTCCTCACATGTGAACAGTACTAAACTGCATATATCACTTTTAGCTTAAAAGAAGCACAGACTAATAATTCTTCTAATGAAAAATACTTTAACATGAAAAGCTGGCAAAACCATTTTATTTACTTACTAACATGACACTAGTTTCTGTTTGTCACTGTATAAAGTGTTATTTAGAAGTACCTTGGTCTATGAGAATTGATACGGACAGGCAAGAAAGTCCAGAGTTATCCTTGGAAACTTCTGATACCTAAACTTGTCAAGTTAATCAGCATTTGACACGGAATAATCAAAGATGCTTGCATAAATATATAGTCCTTACAAAGAGCCAGCATGACTTCTGTACAATGAAGCTCCGTTTTCAACTCTATTGACTGTTCTGTAGAAAGTGAATAACACATACTGAAGGTAATTCCATTGATACACTTGAATTTTCATAAGTTTTTTGACAACCCATCTCACCAAATGTTACCAGGGCAAGTATACAGCCATGGTACAGAGAAAGGAAATGTTTGTAATATATTTATAGCATTTAAGAGATGGGAAACTGTGGGTAAAGTTAAATGCCCAGAACTGAAAAGTGATTCTGTGGTGACATGACTGCAGTTGGTCTGCGCTACCCATTTAGACAGGTATAGAAAAAAAGTGAGCAGTAAGATGAGAAAGCTTTTTAATGATGATGACTTCTTCAGGATAGATTTAATAAAAGACAATACTGATTGTGAAGACTTTGAGATGAATCTTTAAAATTAAATAGTTGGAAAATGAAATTTCAGATTACATTCAGTATTTTAATCTTATTTTCCATCTTTAACTATATCCATATTGAAATAAATATATAAGCACAAACAAGATAATAGAAATTAGAGACTTCCTTTTATGCTTGTAAAGCATCTATAAGCAAGGATCACAGGTTTTAAGCTGAAAGTCTGTACATTGTTGCAATAGACCAATATTTATCAACACACAAATTAGTATATTCACTTTATCATAAGGCTTAATGAAAGCATTTTACCACACAGGGCAGAGTAGCAATGTATTTTAAAAATTTTAACTTATAATTGTCTTCATGAAGTGTATGAATAAACAGTTGGGGGGGGATATTAGGTTTTTAAACAAATTATTTTAAATTCTTCCCAGTCATATGATGTTTCCATATCTAGATACAGGCTCTACAGTGGGAATATTTTTCCTTACTTTTTTACACATTATAATTAGTATTTTCCAGTGAAATGCTGGTTTTCCTTCTGATGAAACAGAAAGTTTGCTATTCATGTTTCTGCATGCTAAAATAAATTAAAATTAAACAGCCTGCCCACACCCCAGATTTCCTTTCATTAGTCTAAAAAATATAACATTTAAGTAATCCTTCTAAAGTACAGGAATGCAAATTGAGATACCACACATAGTAGATAGATGATTGGAAATCTATTCTCCTTCACTATTTCAGTTACATTAATAATAGAAATACATTGTGGTAAATCATTTGCAAACAGAAGGCATAAAATAATGTCCATTACAGAGATGCCAAGATTCTAATTACTAAATACACCTTCTCTATCACTTTTTTCCTCTGCAGAATATCTCAGTGGACTTGTCACACTGGGCCCACACTAAATCCACAATATTTCTTATGCCTATGTCAGGTAAATTTGATTCTGTTTATACTTTCTTAGAAAAGTAAGGGAAGGTACCCTCCAATCAGAAATTCAACACTGTTTTTATCCTGCAGGAGCTAGAAAGGACCCACAACATATCCTAATGAATACTCTGTTCATCTCTTAAAAATTTCTATATTGACCTCAGTGTCATAGTATAACATGATTCACCCTGATAGTTTAAAGTGAATAATTCCAAATTTTAAGCTTCATTTTAAAAAATGTAACGGGCTCATATCATTGCTATACTTGATTTTGTTAACCATTTCTTAAAGTCTTCAAAAATCAACTGACCAGATTTGAGTATTCAAAGACATTTCTGCTTACGGTTTCTCCTCTGGAATATGCAAATTTTTCCTTTGGGCAATGTCCTTTATTGTCAATTCTTCTTTAAGCCAAATAAATCCTCTACTTGGGCTAAGAAATTTGTTCCTATCTGTATTCCTGCTTTTCAATATTCAGAACATAGTTGTTGGATCTAATGGTTTCCCACCCATTGGGAATAGGTGACACATGTCAGGGTCCTTGTCAATCTCGGAATAATTTACTACACATTGACGCAATTTTTATGAAATTAACATGAATAAATCAATTGCACATAAACAGAGTCTTGAAATTGCATAGAATGACAGGAAAGGGAAAAGCAAAAACCATCCCCATTTACATCATCTAACCCAGAATTCTTAGAAAATTTTACAAATGAACACTTATCATCTAAAAATATTTGTTAGATAAAGTCACTAGCATTTATGTTCCTAAGGCTCTTCTGAAAATGGATCTCATTTGCCTAGAAGACTTCTGAAACCTGGTTTAAATTCTGTTACAAACAGTCTGCAGGAAAATGATGAAAGAAACCTAACCTCACAAAATCTAACCTCATAGTAAATGAAAGAGAAGAAAGGAAGTGGATATACTGGTAGCACTAAAATGCACTTTCCTGACAAGAAACAGTGTGTTCCTGAAACAATTACTTCAGCATTCCCTCACAGATGAAGACTTGCTCTCTTGCTGTCTTGAATGGCTTTTTAGAAAAGAAAGGACAGGAAAAAAACCTCCACTTCCCCTCCCCCCCCCAAAAAAAAAAATATCAAAAACCAACCTGTCAGAAAGTCACTAAGACCACAGAAGGATTTTATTTGTTATTTCAGCATATAGAACAAAATATCCTTGGGAAATCACAATTCACATCCTCATTCCTCTTTAGTCCACAATATCTTGTCCTGTCCAGTATATCAGAACAAAACTAACACTATGCTCTCCACAGTACTAAAGCTCATTGTTAAAATAATGTGTAACTGGAAGAGCTGTTTCTCCCTCACCATTTGTTACACTAACCTGTATTTGTTACTGTACACTTTGCTACTGTGTTGGCACATAACACTCAATGTCTGTAGCTGACTTTCCTTGGGTACATTTGAAGATGTCGCTGAATTTTCTTTCTTTATTTTCCTTAGGCAATATCCTTTTTCCCTCATAATTTTCTTAGGACATTTTTCCTGTGTCTCTTCTCCAATAAGCATGTGGGGTTTTGGCAGGTATTTTTTGTCAATGACTTGATGTCTTTATTTCTGCTTCCGTGTTTTTCTCAGATTTTTTGTTAAAGAAAGCAAACATGATGTTTAAGAAACTTATCTGAGTGCAAAATCCAGCATTGTGGGATTTTTATTTCAGTCTTCTTGCAAGTCAAAGAGTATTTACAACTGCTATAATAGTAAAAAAAGTGGAATATAAAAGGCGTCCATTTTGCATATAACAAACTCACAATCTGCAATTTTTTTTATTCTTCTTGGTCATCACATGTTATCTATTAATATAGATGTCAGACTGCACTGAAGTTTATGTCCCTATGAATTTATATTTTTTTTAATTTCAGTACAGAGCTATCAGAACTGCACTAAAACAGGAGAAAAGAGTCCTTCATAGAATTTTATAGGAATTGTGCCCTCAGAGTTTTCATCTGTAGGTTTGGCAAAAGATTGAGGCTCAAATACCTGATGGAGAAAGGTAAAGGAGGTGTAACCACATCCATGAATTAGGTATAAAATGTTAGGAAAGGTGAGAGTTGCAGTATCATAGGCTTGGGCCCACAAGTAGGAGAGATTAGAAACGGACAAAAGTCTTCCCTTCCTTGCCAATGGGAACACTGGATAGAATTATGTTTATTGCCCATACTTATCTTATACACATATTCCAATTTCTTGTTGCCTTCTGCACCTAGAAATACAAATTTGTGTTAAACTATTGTTTTGCTTGCATCAAGGCTGCTCATGAGTCATACTTGTATTAATGTCTACATAAGCAAATAGAAGAAAAGCACAGAAGATAAGGCAACAATTTTGAATAGAGGTGTTAGGGAAAGTAGGACGAGAATCATAATGCATATGTGTACACACCTCTCTGCATTAGAAAAGAACTAGAAATACAGGAATATTTTATTCAAGGAACACTGAATCACTATTCAAATTAAAGAAAAGAGCTCTATCTGAAGAACAGTATTTGTACAACCATGGTATTAATATATTTATTGCTTTACATTAGAAGAAAATTGCTAAAGAATTCAAGTACTGATGATATAATATCAGTTGCCTCATCCATATTTATATGATGCCTCTGTTAGAGATCTCAAATGAACCATAACTTCAAATAAGTTTACGCTAATAAAGAGTTGCAAAAGGTTTAAATATTATGCATGTGTAATTAGCTACCTCACATTTTACAAAACAAGTGTAACTGAACCAGATTCACATTAAAGAGGATTTGTTAGGTTCTTGTAAGAACAAGATTAATGGGTAGCTTATCCTGACCCTAAGGCCTGATGAGAGTTACAATGCAGAATAGAAATAAGGATAATCTCATAATAATGACACAGCAATAACGATCAACTATGGATACAAATTGACATTGGCTGATAGTATATCACGTTTGAAATGTATACTTTTTGAGAAGAAACGATTTACTAACAATGCCTAATTTAAAAATTACTATTCAGTGTCCTATTAACGATAAAAAGAAAACCCAAGTTAACCTCACTACACAATGGGAATAACCATGTAAATAAAAAGTAAAATTTTCTAGTGGAATGAAAGTTAATATTGGAAAGGGTGAGCAGATAGGCATATGTACTGTGAAAATATTAGTTTATACAGAACCAGAATAAGCAGAAAACGATGTTAGGGTAGGCAATTCAAAGTAGCATGATACATTTTGCGGTACAGGGGATGCACCTGACAGGAGTAATTGTCTCATTTTTGGTTTAAAACCACTCAATATCATTTGTGTAAATAGGTAATCATCAAATAGAAGCACTCTATCACATCCTGTCTAATGATGTGTGATCTGAGAAGGTTACAACAGGAAAAAATTTGCAAAACTGTGGAAAGCAGTGTAAAATTTGAATTCCTCAGAGATATGGTGAAATAGAGAGTAAGAGAGAGATCTGTACATGTCTTCCTTTTTTTTTAAGGAGATAAGACATCTTAAGTCCATTTTACTATGGATAATAAAAAGCAATAGTAAAGTTTAGCACAAGCTATCATAGCACAACATCAACTTAGTAAATTATCAGTTAAAATTTGGGAAAGAAAATCAGAACTATAGCACCATGCTGACAGCATTTCCAATCAGCTTTCTTGAATATATATGTAAATTTAATTGGATCAGGTAGTGAACTGATCATTTCAGCTTGAGTTTACACCATAGGGCTCTATATTTTGGAGATGTCTCCAAAATATTAGCACATGGAAAGGAATTTGTGCAGTGCCACCAGTGAAAAATGTACTTGTATGAGTGGCTATGCAGTACAGAGAAAAAGCATGTACTTAGTGTACTGTATTATAAACTTCCTAATTTCTGCTGCACAGTGAAGGACATAATTTCTTGTTCAAGAAATTCCACTGTTTGCTTAATACAGTGGGTTTGACATAAGCAAAAATTATTAAACTTGTTGACAAAAACAAATCTCATGTCCAAAAGTCATATTTTAAAAAAATATATGCATCAGCAAAAGAATATACTTTTTCCATTAAAACAGAACTCTCCTGGTTTGATAATAACTGTAACATCTCTTCCTTTGCAATGCCCAATGCAGAGGATTTTGACTTTAACTGAATATCCTCCCCTTCTAAGTCAGGGATGATTGCATTAGAAATTAGAACTAATTTAGCACTTCTTCTAGGACATCACTGAGATGCAGTTGTGCTGAGAATATCCGCTTGCTAAACATTACCTGTGCTTGGGGAAAAATATCTTCCATAAGTAGAGAGCTTGTTCAGGTGTGCTGGTTTGAAAGCAAAGCAGTGAGAGACTCCAAGTCAGAAATACAATTTAATAGCAAAAACAAAACAATAAATGCAACAGTACAAAAAGAAACCCCTGACAGAGTCAGAAAGCAACCTGGCACCCTGTCAGTCAGGGTGTTGGTAGTAGTCCGATTACATGGTGGCTGCAGTCCTCCTGGAGTGACGGGTCTGTCGGAGCAGTGATCCTGTAGATCTGGTCTGAAGGTCCAGTGGTAGCTCTTGTCCTCTGGAAATCCAGTAGGCAAAGGGCTCTGTGCTGGTCCAAACCCCAGATTATATCCAGGTGGGAATGCTTGGCTCTCCCCCACCATGTGGGAATTCTTGGCTCCCCACCTTGAGGTGAAGCATCTCACAATGGGGGGCTGTAATTCTATGCGTCATGCATGGGTCCTTGACAGCCCATTAAACAGAGACAGCCTCCAGAGAGAGTTATCAGGGATGAGTAGGAGATAACAAGCACTCCCCCACCTGCTTTAACAGCTTGTGGAGAGGATAATAGAATACATACTATTGGTTACACCCTACATTGTAATGCAGGATGGTAAGTATCCTTCAGAAACAATAATGTCTAAGGTTAGCAGTCAAATTTTTAACTTACTATTGTTTTGTTCTAGTGAAACTACAGGTAGTGGGTCACAAAAAAGTGATCGACCCTCCAGGGAGTCATACACTGTAAACGAAAAAATTGCCTCATTTGTGGAAGCCATTGTTGGAACAAAATTGTGAGGCCAACATATTTCAGCAAATGAATGATGAGTTTAAATCTCCAATACAAAACTTAAAAAGAAAATGTTGAGATTACCTATAATGTTTCAAATAACATGCAAAATACTTTAGACAATGATCGAGTAATCAATAGTTTTAAATTACTGATGAATTTTAAATAGGTATACTGCCAGACACCCTGATTGATTGAGACTTTGAGACAGGAAAGCAGCAACTGCTTCCTGTGTGTGCAATATTTGGTATTAATATTCTTTTATTTTCTCTAAGGCCAAAAGAAAACTGATCGAAATTTGAATGTTTCTTAGCTGTACTACCTGATTTTTCTACACCCAGTACATATGGGTAATGTCATGAACATTTCTTCACACTGAGGTAAGGAAAGGATAAAATAGGCCATGAAAAGTATTGTTTAGACACGACTGAGTCAAAAAGTTGACCTGCATTTTTACTATCTATTTATAGCGGATGGAGAAATTTCAAAATTTCTGCACAGGAAATCTCATAGACAGTGCAACTGATGTACACAGCAAGTACAACAGGTGCTGAGTTGTCTTTATGGGTGATATAAGCTCCACTGTGTCTGCTGAGCACTTCAATAACTTTCAAACTATGTAAAATTATGTGTGAGTTTGACAAGTTAAAAAATCACAGTGATTTTGTCGTATAGAATAGAAACTTAGATTCATGCTGGGTTTCTTTTTCTTTCCACGGGATTTGTTAGGAAAAAGGAATTACCAATCAATAGAATGTGTTTTTTTCTCACTACTATCCAAACTTTCAGAGACAATTTCAGCCTTCAGAGAAATTTAGTCTAGCATATATCATTACCATTTAAACATGCTGAACAGCATACATCACTAACCCTCTTTTTCTCCTTTTTTAAAAGCAGTACAAGGTCTAATTTTTCCTATATTTCATCATAAAGAATGGCAAATTGCACCTAAAATGTAGAAAACTAAAAGATACGCTTCCTTTACAAATTTGATTTCATGAACTATGAAATATTTAAAAGAAAAGAAAAGAAAAGAAAAGAAAAGAAAAGAAAAGAAAAGAAAAGAAAAGAAAAGAAAAGAAAAGAAAAGAAAAGAAAAGAAAAGAAAAGAAAAGAAAAGAAAAGAAAAGAAAAGAAAAGAAAAGAAAAGAAAAGAAAAGAAAAGAAAAGAAAAGAAAAGAAAAGAAAAGAAAAGAAAAGAAAAGAAAAGAAAAGAAAAGAAAAAAAATATAAAAGAAAAGGTTTTGATACTCATACCTTGCTCTGATAACGCAATCAAGCTATGTTTTGAAATGGATGGGTTGTCCAAGCAGGTGTCCTAAAGGTGTCATCAGACACTTGAATGACAGTCAGTGTTTGAAATCATGCCAGCCTGATAGCCATTAATTGACAAACTGCAAGAATCCGACGATGTGTGCAGGAAAGTTGCATACTTTATTCACCTCACGATGAGAACAGCAGAGGGAGCTGTCAATCTTCGCAGGAACAAAGACATAATGGCATCCAGCATCAGTGATGGGCAATTATTATCCAAGCAGTTCTAGAGCATTACATAGTGCTTGGGTAGCTGTTTATAGGCTGTCCATATATACAGATAAATATGGAGCTCCATGACTACATAGCTCAATCAGGGCTGGCAAAACAAATCATACTGTTTAAAATCAGCCTGAAAGTACTATACTAACTGTAGTCATCATCCATTGAAATCTAGCTGCTTTTTGAATTTTTAATGCAACTTAATTTATTATGGTTAGTTCCTTCTATTTCTTTGACTACTGATAACTTCCAAGAACTTTCCTTTGGCTGCTTCCCGCTGAGTTTCAAATCTATATATATCTCCTACTAGTATTTGAAACTCACTTTGATTACATACCAGTCACTGGTGCTCCAACACGCATGATAGTAAGGGGAAACTAAAAGAATGCAACATATCAGGAAAAAATTACATTAAAGTAGAAAAAAATACCAGCTTGTTCCAGTCATGAACTTGATATGAAGAAATGAACAAAGACTGGTGTCTTCGATTTCTCTTCTCAGCATTTAAATAGCTGTATTCCATACACTTTTTCTCCAGAAGCAACATTGGCTAGGAAGGCTTTCTAAGTGAGACTACTGTGCCATTGTATGGGGCTTCAGTTACAGAGTTTTTAAACACTGAAAAGGAAGATCATTAAATGTTAAAAGACAGATTTATTCAGTGTCAGCTCCACACTACTTAAGACATGGTACAAATCACCTCTGTCTTCTCTTGGCTGTTGATTTGTCAAAGGCAAGCCTTTTTCAAAATCAAGCTTAGTGGTAAAGTAGATTATAGGAAAACTAGATAGGCATTAAATCAAGTAAAGTCCTCTCAGGAATAAACAATTCTGCATGAATTTAAAAATAAACTCTATCTTAATTTACTGCTAAAACTTATATGAGTAAAATGTTAACATTGCAATTTTAACACTTTGCTAATGAACACAAGAATTTGTTGAAAAGACAATCAGAAGTTTAAACTATGGTCAATAGGCAAAATATTAACCTAGTAAGCAAAAAGTGAAAAGGGCAATGAACACTTAGAAAACCTAAGCAGAAAATTATTCCTCCTATCTTCTTTGTTTATCAGCCTCTAACCTTCACTGTACTCAACCCTTTCAACACTTTTCATTTATACATATGGAAGGATATGCACCTAATTTTTGCAGATGTGCATACTCTGGCAATACAAAGAGCTACTGGATTCTGTTATTTTCATACTGCAAGGAATTCTATGCAACTGTTTATATATTATTTTATGAATGTGCTATGCAAAGGCCTTAAAAAAAGTACAAACATCCATTGTCTCTACAGCTCATGCTACTTTCAGTGTATACATCTGCTTTTGCAAAACACATTGTCCTTAACACATTATGATTTGGATTATTTGCTGCCACATTTTCTGACTAACTTAAAATAGTATTTTGAGATACTCTCAAACTAAAGAATTGAAAATCAAAAGTACCACATCCACACAGGGACTTTTCTCTGATGTCAGGAGTCATAACATCTTGAGAAAATCAATTAGAAATGTGACATCTATTTGATTTTTTAAATCACACAATGAGAGTGGCTATTAAAATACAATACGCTGTTTAGTCAACATCTCTATTTTTGCAAGCTTACATTTACTTACATAAACAAGTGACATTTTGATGGTACAGAAGTTCCTTTGACCACAATATCAGATGCCATAATTCATTGTTTACTGAGATGTATAGGAGTGCCAAGAGACTGATGCTTTTGGAAGTCATTTGTCCAAAGTATTTGAGGAACCATTTTTTTCTTATTTTTAGAATGTAGTTTAAAAACAGCATTCTAAGGAGTATGACCTTCTATAAGCTGGGTCAAACGGGACTTCCTTTGCTTTGTTTGAAGTACTGTGCAGTATTTGGTCTGTTAAGCGTTTCTCACATTTTAAAAACAAAGATATTTTGTGTTTCATCACAGTGTTTTTCTGTGAATTTGTAGCTACTCCACTTTATTCATGGCCACCTCTTTGCTAAGAATTTATTTCCTTTAATTTTTAAATTTTCTTTGCAAGAATAATTTTGCAGGGCATTCTGAATCTTTAAGCAAAAAAAACCCCAAATAATTAAAAGCTACAACTGGTATTTGAACCAGTGTATGAAGTTAGTAATAAGATACCATCTATATAATCTATCATTTCTCTGAAAAATAATTACAGTTTTTGAAAGGACTTCAATTCATATTAGATATTCAAAAGCTGAAAAAGACTACTAAAAACTGGCAGTTCAGCATGTAAATTTCAATGTTATCCACATGTGAATTGCTGTAAAATGACGAATAAATGTGATTGAAGCACTTGCTGTAACAGCTGCATAAATCAGCTGCTCTGTCTTGATTCTTGTTGCTTTATACTTTTATCACAAAGAGAAGCAATCTTTTAATGTCATAGCAGAATATGCAAACACTAGCTATTCCTTTCTCTCATGAGTTTTTCATACACTGTGTGTCTGAATGCAATGTTCACATCTGAGGTTTATATACTGGTAACATACATTTAATAGATCATTTCATCCCTGTAAACATGTAAACTCCTACAGACTGGCTGTAATCATCTCCATAAATTGTTAACTAGATATCAGACTGGATTCCAGTAGTAAGTGTTTCATCTTCAAATCCTTCAACCAGATGTCTCAAGCATCAATGTCCTTATTAGTCAGTCATCTTTCCATCATTCTAGCAAAAGGTATTGGTTTCTGATCTTTCACTCTGCTAACCTTTATTAGATATCGTCTAAAATAAGATTTAAACTTTATTCTGTCATTTTCTTAATACTTCAAAATGGTTGGAGTCTTTTTCCTCTGCTTCAAAATAGCCCTCTCTTGAAACTGCTTGCACTTATGGTAAGTTTTCTTCCTCTTTTCTTCTGGTTTTTTTCATAGTCTAATTTTAACGTTGAATTTGACGTTGAATTATTATTATTATTATTCAACGTCTTTTTGATGTTGAAGTATTTGTGTTTAATTTTTTCAGTTGAGATGAATTCTTATGGTTGTAACAAATAATGTGTACCAGAAATGCCTAGCCAGTGATAAAAATCAGGGTGAGAAGATCTCTGAGACCTTCTCCATCTCACATCACTGTTCATATAGTTACAGAGGTATCATAAATTGATAGGACTACAGAGTGGTTAATGCTGGAAAGTATCTCTGGCTAAAAAAAAGAAAAAAAAAAGAAACAAAAATAAATTCAGATTGCATCCAATCTGAATTTTGTTTTGTTTTCTCTGGACCTATCACTGTGCATCTATGGGTAGTGTCTTGTTGTCTCTTCTATCCTCTTACTTGAAGACAGCAATGCACTCTTCACTGAAATCTTGAAACTGAAATTACCTAGTTCCCACAGCCTTTCCTTGAATGCCTAGTCACACCCACTTCACTAGCCTCTATGTGACTCACTTCCATACATCAGCATCTATCTTACGCCACAGAGCCCCAGGATGGGCAAAGCACTCAGGTTTGTCTGAAGGCTCCTGACAAGCAGGGCAGGATCCTTTCTGGCAGCATCCTGGCTCAGGTATTCTAGAATGTAATGAGTACTTCTTTCCTGCCCTGGGTTACTGCTCCTTCACAACCAACCTGGTGTTCCTGGTGCCCTGGGAATTACTGCTACTCTGGTTTGATGCCAGCTTGTCCTGCTGCAGAACTTCATTGAGCCCAGGGAGCAGACTCTGCTTGCAGTGTTGATGAATTACATGAGGTTCCAGCCTGTCCAGGTCTTCCTGCACTAACGTGTTCAGAATAATTGTTCATTTCCCAGAGTCATATATGTGCTTATACAGACCTGAGAGATATTGGTGGAATGCAGTTGGTATGTTTATATATATTTTGTGGATGCTTCCTAAACTTATCATTATTCCCAAAAGGGGTAATGATAGGTCAGACCTGAGATCTTTCAACCTTTTCTGACTGGCAGAAGAGATCATGCTGTAAATCAACCACAGAACTGAAAACAATATATTTTGGTAGAATGGCTGGGTTGTCACCTTTTCCCCATCCCTCTTCGATTATTGCATTTTAAAATATGTTTTGTAATCAAGGAAAGATCATCTTGAATCAGATATTAGAAACAAGCCCCTGATAGCATCAACATAT
>NW_008683513.1:301-12417 GCF_000695815.1 Acanthisitta chloris | reverse complement strand
TTTTCCTGCCTTTAAAGTCCTTTTGTTAAGGAAAAATAAAGCTGTAGGGTATGTCCATGTGGTGCAGTGAAGTACTGTGCTAAAAATACAGGTACTATGTCCACCTTCACTGATGCAGCTATATGGAATAACATGGATATTCTGAGATACTTGATTCAAATCACAGAAATCGTACATCTACATCAATGTGGTATCACATAACTGGCATCACTGAATAATTAGCCTTTTTCTTTTTAGTGCCAGTTTCAGAAAGTGCACAATTGTTCAGGAGGCTTTCGCTAACAGATTTTTCCAAATTATAGCATTAGGGCTTTTTTTTGCCTAATTTTTTCCTCCTGTTCCATAAACACAGACTCTAATTTAGAGCAGAAGCTGTAACGTTTAAGTATTCTCTAAAACAATCACTTCATTTTAGATACTGCATAAACAGTGCTACTTCTGCCTTAAAAATTCTCTAATTATCTAATTCTTTGAGGAGGGAAGGCATGCAGAGAGCAGGATTTTAGAAACATTTACCATCATTTTGGAAAATAAGACCTACTAGGACTTTTAAAGAAATATATGCAATTCTAAGGGTTACTATGGTCTGTATATCTGATAGCAAAGGAGACAAACCCATCAAAATATATATTGGATGGACAACTCAGTGTATAAAAAAATCAGTCTCTCTCCGAGTTGTGCTCAATGGCTCAAAGTCCAAGTGGAAAGCAGTGACAAGTGATACTCCCTGGATGCTGGTATTAGGACCAGCACTTCTTAATACTTTTGTCATCAGCATGGGCAATGAGGTAGGATACACCCTCAGCAAGTTTGCTGACAGCACCAAGCTGTGTGGTGTGGTGTGGTAAACATGCTGAAGGAAATGAATGACATTCAGAGGGACCTTGACACACTTGCACTTGGCCTTGATGATCTTCATGAGTTTTGCACAGGCATACCTCTCAAGATGCTGCGCCTGGGCAGGGGAAATTCCAGAAACACAAGTACAGGCTGGGTGGAGAATGGATCAAGAGCAGTCCTGGGGAGAAAACTTGGAAGTGTTCATGAATGAGAAGCTCAGCATGGTTCAGCAATGCACACTCACAGCCCAGCAGGCCTACTGATCCTGGACTGCATTAAAAGAGGCATGACCGGAAGGCTGAGGGAGGTGATTCTGACCCTCTACTCTGCTCTTGTGAGACCCACCTGTGGTACTGTGTCCAGCTCTGGGACCCCCAGAATATGAAGAACATGGACCTCTTGGAGTGAGTACACAGCAGACCCACAAAGATTATCATAGGGCTGGAGTACCTCTCCTGTAAAGACAGGCTGAGAGAGTTGGGGTCATTCAGCCTGGGGAAGAGAAAGCTTCAGGGAAACCTTATAGCCCCTTCCAGTATCTAAAGGGGCTTGCAAGAAAGCTGGATCTACTTTTTGCAATGGCATGTAGTGATAGGACAAGGAGGAATGGACTTAAGCTGAAGGAGAGTAGGTTTAGATTAGCTATTAGGAAGAAATTCTTTACTGTGAGGTTGGAGAGGCACTGGAACAGGTTGCCCAGAGAGGCTGTGGGATTGTCATCCCTTGAGGGGTTCAAGACCCTTTGAGTAATCGGGTCTAGTGGAAGATGTCCCTGCCCATGGCAGGAGGGTTGGAACAAGATGATCTTTAAGGTTCCTTCTAACCCAAGCCATTCTATGATTCCATGATTATATGACCTGTTCTCTTTGATAATTAGTACAGGAAATTTGAGATATCGACCAGATTGGTCTCAGTTCTTCAGCTTTTATATTTCAAGAGTCATTGCTAGCTCTCATTTGCAGCAGTAACGAAACATGCCCATGACAACGGGAATTGAATAGCTAAAGCTGAGAGTAAGAGAGGGAATAGTCAAGTAGAGAGTACCTGAATAAACAGAAGGTAAACATTGACTAAGAAGACAATATTTTAGTTTATTAAGCATGAAAAGGGTAGAACTTAGGGCATTATTTTAGCTTAGCGAGCGTAAACACAACGTGTTTATGAGGGAGTAAAACTAGATGCAGCTGGACTCAGGACCAGGCAGCAGAAGAGCAAGACCAAAGAGTATGTGCCAAACTCAAAGGTGAAAAGATCAATCTGATGAAGACCATCGGCCTTCCTCCCAACGACCCCCAGATCACCAGAGACCATCAGTCTAATGCCAAGTGGGAGGAGATGAAGGAGGAGATGATGATAATGATTTCCAAGAACTAATTGTAATAATTTCCACCTATTCTGGAAATAATAAATATGTATGAGCATTTAATGCATATAAACTGTGAAGTTTTTGCCCCTGGTTGCACAAGTTTGGTGGAGCTGTCCCCCTTGTGCCTGGTGCTGAATAAACGAATACCTGCTACTCAGAGATACAAGTCTGTGAGTAGTTATTCTCCAGGTTTTCTTGAAATCACCCAGATACATATTCAGCATTATCATAGAATCATAGTATATCATACCATAGTGTATCATTATGGTACAAAAAGTCTGAATATAGAACACTGGAGTTTCTAACTTAGATATAACCAGTACTTTTTAACAACTGCAGGTCCAGAACACTGGAGTGCTGAAACACGGTGTCAGGATTGTCTTATGTATGCCTATGTAAAAGTTCTAAATATTTCTTTAATGAACATCTAATGAAAGGCATTAACAAATATTTGCTCTTATATTGATGTCCCTTAAATTAAATACTTTCTATTAATTGTGAGAGTAATTTACTACAATTTTATACTGGTAAAAGCATAAAAAATCATGTATTCAATCTGAAGATACATCAGAATCTTGACAGGTGCAAACTGTTGTAGTCACACAAAAAAATTTAAATACATATAATACATATAATACTCATCCACCTGTACTTTAACATTCTTCTTCAGAAATTTCAATCCAAAGTTGTAAAATGATCGTTGGTAAGTTTGAGTCCAAGTCTCTTCTCAGAACAACTTCTGCCAGAATTGAGAACTTTGTGACCCGTCATGAGAAGAGTCTCAGGTACTGAAAAATACTTGTACATTGGATTATATCTTCTTTTCTCAGTAAGAAAGAGTCTGCTATTATAAATAACTGCAATATATTACACCTATAAAATATTGGAATTAGTTCTCTTAAAGAAAAAGGCAATTAATTTTGCTTTTTTTTTACAAGAACAGTGAAGTTTCAGTCTTCTAGAATGAGGGACAGTACAAGCTATTTGCAATAATGTTACAAACAACCTGAGACCCTTAGCTAGCAAATGATGAGAATTCCTGCTTAAAATGTGTAATTTGATTCTGAAATAAAATGTCTGCCTCAAAATTAAATGCAAACATTTTATGTGCAGATCCAATGCATTACAAGAACTGTACGTTAATTATAATCAAGTATTTTTAAAGAAAATTTGTGCTCCTTCTTTTTTAATTTTTAACATTCAAAATCAATCATTAAAAAAGTAGAATACAGTTTTTATGAATAGATGTTTACCCTTTTTGACTGGAAGGAGTACTAATATGCCCATTTCTTTCCTATGCTAGCTAGCTGTCCCTTACTTTTATGCTGATTCAGCATGATTATAGTGTTTTGCAGACAGAGGTTGCAGTACTATTGGGACAAGTATTTGATGTAATATAGAATACAATCTGTAGACATTTATGTATATATGTCACTTGGCAGTGGCTCATGGGCCTTGAAGAAATTCCTAGGAATAAGAGCCTTTGGGTAATGACATGAAAATCTAAGTGTTGCTCACAAAAAGGATTTCATGTTTAGCTTTCTAAGTCAGTGGATGAGTTAGACATATAAACAAGTACAGCTGTGAAATGAAAGCAAGCTGTACAGCCAGGCAGAGGTGACATATCTGTTGATATAATAGAAAAATATCTCCACTGGACATCTTTTCTTATTGCTGTTAGAACAATTATGGCTTCCTTGAGGGGAAGCCACATAAGGAGCAGCTGAGGTCACTTGGTCTGTTCAGCCTGGAAGAGAGGAGACTGAGGGGAGACCTCAAGCTGTATACAAGATCCTCACAAGGGGAAGCTGGACAGGCACTGACCTCTCTCTGGCAAACAGTGACAGGAACTGAGGGAGTGGTCTGAAGTTGTGCCGGGGTGGTTTAGGTTAGGTATTAGAAAATGGTTCTTTACCCAAGGGGTGGTCGGGCATTGGAACAAGCTCCCCAGGAAAATGGTCACAGCACCGAGCCTGATAGAGTTCAAGAGGTGTTTAGATAATGCTCTGAGACACATGGTGTGATTCCTGGGGCTGTCCTGTGCAGGGCCAGGAGTTGGACAAGATGATCCTCAAGGCTCCCTTCCATCTCTGTATGTTCTGTGATCTGCGACTCTGTGAACTAATGGGAGGTCTCTGGTGAATGCATAACCAGACACCTTGCAATTCAAGGAAATTATACAGGAAAAAAATAAACAAAATGTCGGTCAGAAAGGCCATTTGGACATTCAAAATTACTCTGCATATAAAACATTCAGGCTCTGCAAAACCTCAGTTTTGCGAAGATTTCAGGAGAGTCTTGTAATCTCACCGTCTAGTGTTGGTGTTGTAGTCAAAGTTCACAATGAGATTAGTGCAACTGTTGCATCAAGAGAAAGGCAAAAAGCCAATTAGATAGTGAAATCAAAATTGCCAACATATTCCCAGCTCCAACTGATCTTTAATTACTTTACTAGGAGAGTAAAATAAGACTAATGTGAACATGTAGGTAATATATGAGTAATTAAAATATAAATGAATTTCGATAACAGATGCTGATTATCACTGGAGAACCAAATGTCATGTTCTTATGAGGCTTGTAACAAATTAACAAAGGGCACTTTGTCTGCAATTCAGATGAATGCTGGTTTTTTTCAGAATAGTTTGAGCTATAACTGTGGCTAAGCTGAGAACCATAAACACATCAAGTATCTCCAAATTCATCCTGCTTCATATGACAGGTGTGCCTTGTTTTCATAATTTTAAAAAAGTAAAAGAGCCATTCTAAGGGAACTAGTGAAAAGAATGTATATAAAACAAAAGCCAAGGACGGAGTCAACAAAGAATCTCTATCTGTTTGATTACTTAAGAGATCAACAAAACTGAAAGCTGTGAAGGACATATTTTCACAATATTCATTTGTGTCTTCACTCTTAGGCTGATGTTATACTGTGAAGAGACTGGTTCTCTCTATGCAAACTCTTCTATACGCTGAAGGATTTTTTTATGTGCTTAAAAAGTCTGTGATTTACTGACAACTAATTATTTCCTTTTTGAAACCTGAGAACTGCACACATTATTGGGAATTTGCTTGGACGGTTTCTGGAGGAACAGTTAACCCAAATTTTCTGAGCCCTAGGGGTGGTAATCACTGAATATTCTTTCTTTCCTGATGGCTTTTATCTAAATGGTTATGTGGTTTGGGATAAAATAATCTGAAGTATCAACTTCTTCCCCATAGCACAGTGTTAAAGCTGTGATGAGCAAAAGCATTCGTACTGGGGATTCCTCAGAAAAGCTTACTTCATTACAGTCTTTCACTAAGGGATCAGTTTTGCACCCAAAGAACTTTCTCAGGTTTGCTGGCTTTGGAGAAATACTATGTGGAACTTGTGTCTCCTTTTTGCCTTCCTTTTGAGACTTCTGAAAATATGTTGGATTGAGGTGGGTCTATTTATTATATTTTTATTGTGGTTTTTATGCACAGGGTGAAAGCCTAGAGAAAAACGTAAGTGGCTTCAGATAAACAGAGTGCAGTAAACTTGTAGATGTGAAGATGTTGCTTTAAAAACAATACAAATTATGGAGATTTCATGTTTTAAAGCTAGAATACACCCTCTTAAAAGTGGACCTATGCAGTCTGCAGAAGCACATGATCAAAAAGTTGAACAGTATGAACTGGTTCCATTAATACATTTCAATTCTAGAAATGACCAAAAAAAAATCAATTCAAATTCTTGCAACATTTACTTCTAAATGTGTTTAGATAGCCAAAATAATAACTTACACATCAAAGAAAAAATTAAAATTCATCTTATCCACCCACCGGTGTTTTGCTCAATGCTGTATTGGTTCTTCTCATTTGTTCGTCATTGTAGGTTTTGAGAGTATAGTGTATTTTTTTCAGGGTTGTGCCTTACTGAAGACTTGTTCTATATTATCAAGATTTTGTGGTTGTTGCTTTGCTTGGGAAACTGTTCACCAATGAAAGAATAAAAATGGCTGGATGGTATTCTGTCTGTTTAGCCTTCCTTTTTGACTGCAGGAAAGATACCTTTTCCTCACTCAGCTACAAAATACTCAGTCCTGTTTTACTGGTCAATCCCATTTTACATTTTGCAATCTCATTCTACCAAACTTTACAGGTTTTGAAATATTGTGGAAGTTTTTTACAGCAAAGAGTAACTGGTAAGAATGGAGAGGATAAATATACTCTAGTGACTCCATGAATCAAAATTCCTTCAATAGCTGAAATGATCAATCCTTCTGGAAAGATTATATGATTGGGTAGTCAGCATAGGGACTCTGGGAGTTGCAACCTTTTATCAGAGAAAGATTTTTAAATAGCCAGCATACTGCAAATTTTATTCCGATTGCAACTTTTCATTTGCTACACCTTATCTGCTCATTCATCTTGAGAGCAGTTTGCACCTAAATCTTGCTTGCACCTAAATAAGTATCATTGTCTTAACTCTAATTCATTGATCTTTCTTTTCATATGATCTCCTTTTTATTTATTTTGGTAATTGCTTGGTTTTAAGAACATTATTAAAAATACCATGCTTTCTTTAAAGTACTGATAAGAATGTTAGAATCCTCACAATGCTTGGTTTAAATTCTGGTTTGTGTGTATTTTGTGGTCTATGTTATCCAGAACACAAGTGGATTATTGCCTTGCAAAACAACACACTAATACCATTCTTGCATCATTAGAGATGCACAAGGGTTCTAATACTCCCCCTCATTTTTATTTTCTTTATATAAAAAGGCTATGTTGCCTACAAGTAGACTGTGTAACTCCAAAAGTTTGTTTCATCTTCAGCCCATTCCTGAAGATGTTCTGTTCTGGTTTTATGTTGTTTTATTTTGGTTTTAATACATGCATAGGTATGTTTAAAAAAATTTTATTCTTTCCATTTGAAATAACGGTAGGCTATGTGATACGTGATGCCTTATTATGCTAATAGTTATCTGAAAGCATGTAAGAAATGCTGACATTAACTGCATCTGATACAACATTCTGATGAGTCAAGTAATTTTAAAAGGCGTAATTTATTTTATAAATTCATTACATAGAGCACAGTGCCGGAGGCTCTCCAAGACATTATGGTATTATTCTCCTGTGGCTATAGCTCCAGAATTACCATTAGAATAGGTAGATATAAGGTAGAAATATTGAGAGGTTTTGGCTGACATATGATTTTTTTTGTTACAAGAAATCCCAGAAGTATTCACTAAAGAGGGGAATTTTACCATTCTCTGTAGATAATGTAAATTACTAGACTTGAGAATGGCATGGAACTATCAGTTATACTAATAAATAGGCACACATCTAAGAAAAGGAATTAAAAATCAGCATCAAGCACTTTAAAAATTAATCCCACCCCTTTCTTCCTTTTTGTTTTAACAAAAAAATCCAAATAAAAATCCAAATGAAGGTTAGGAAAATTGTGTTACCCAGCTATTGTATCTGTAACATTTATGAATCAAAATGGATCATGGTATTTCTGGATTGAGAGACAGAAACTCCATAAGTAATACAAATTTTCTTTTTCATTTTAAGAAATTCAGCTAGTATTAAATGGTGCCAGGCATAAGAATTCAAGTTTCAGTTGCATCCAAGGGCACGGGTCATAGTCAGAGTTTTCTTGCATCAGAGTAAGTGGAAAGATGTAAGTGTACTATTGCACATTTGATTTTCTTCATTTGTTGGAATCTAGTATGCGTGAAGGACAACGGCTGCTAGATCACACCATCTATTCCAAATTTCTCTCTGAGGAAGTACATTAGCAGCAGCCTTAGGGTGATGCAAGGAAGAATATTCTTCCTATATGTTCTTCCTACTCTGAACCTTCTGGATTTTGGCAGGTTTGGGCCAAATATTTAACTTTATTATAATATATTTTTTTCTCTTTAATCACTAGAGGCATCACAGTTCATCATGTCTACGAGTAGTTAGCGGTTTTTAAGAATGCAGATTATTCAGCTGACATATATGCACACTAATGAAATTTTACTAAATAAAGAGCAAATCATTATGCAGAACATTTTTCACAATATTTTTAGCATTCACATCCATACTGAGAAATTTATGTGTCCCATTAATTATGTTGCATTAATTATACTATAGTGAATTTGTGTAATATAAAGAAACAACTTTAAAAAGATGATTTTCTGTAATGTTTAATGACATTAACAGAGAGATGTTCGTGCTATAAATTGCATTGCTCCACTTTTAAATTACACATTGCACATATTTGAGTAAGCTTTTTTTTTGCAATTTCTTGTGGTATTTTACTATGTGCTCCTGTATGCAGAAGCACTTATCAATCAGATGTAACTGGAGCTAGATCAGGCCTCACAAACTTAAAACACATCTATAAAGCAATCACACAATTTGTGACCATCAGAGGATAGTTAAGACTTGAAATGAGGTTTGGCCTGAACATTACTAATTGTAGAGTGGGCTGTATATGAAATAAATTCTACAAGTGGCTTTTAAACTGAACAAAATGCTGCCCAAATCAGAATAAATAAAGTGAAATGCAAAACTGATTTCTAATATTCATGATCTGAAACTTGCTTTTACCACTTAGAAAGTGAGACAATCAAGGCACTGTAAAAAAGAGAGACAACTTCAGGTTTTATTTGACTATTGAAGCAATGGAATTCAGAGATTAACATTTTGATTAGAGACAACTGAACATTCAAAAATATTTGCTGAATATATTGTACCACTAATTTTTGCTGTCATTCCTCAGCTAAACTGATTAACATTGTTTGGTCGGTTGCATAGACAATCAAATATTGAAAAGAATATATTCTAATATATTTTATTAAATATCAGAAAAACTGTTTTGTTAACATCTGCATTTAATATATTATGAAGACTACATCTGAAGACAACCTCAAGATTATTGGATTTTTTTAATACTTTTTTTAACCCTGGAGTTAATTCCTGCAGTGAATAGTATGTATCACAAAGTTGTGATACATACATACAATAGAATGTTGGACAAAGCAACCCTTCCAGTCAAAATTTTCCAGTTTTAAGGAACTGAATAAATTTGCAATAGATTGCATGTTGTCTTATGGAGGTAGGGTTGGTTTTGTTGTTTTCATCTTGTTTTGACTTTCATTCCCCTTCTTCTCTATGTCTTCTTCTATCGGTTGATCAGATCTGTCTGGTGAAAAACTCTCAGGAAAAAAAAGTCTCAAAAAACTGCAACATGGCCTGTCATTAATAATAGCTGAAGGTCCATGTGTCTGTTGGGAGAGGAAGCCTTTACTCAAAGCTCAGTGCAAAACTAGGCTTGCCTATTCAATATTCTCAAGCGCCCCCAAAAACAATCTTAAAAAGTCCTGTGAAGTATAACCATTCATAGGCATATGCTCTGCAATGTGTTCTGAATGAGAATGAAATAGCAAGTGCAACTGAACTGGATTAAAAGGTGAACAGCCACACAAACAAAACACATAAGAGGCTCCAGATAAAGAGTTCTAAATCCATTCTGGGCAGAAAGAGAACACCTTAGAAAGCCCTGGTCTTAGTTTCACTGTGTGGACTGTTGAAGATGTGATGACAGATAGGCAGAAATTTCCTAGCTGTCAGGGATCAAAAGCTGTGAAAGAAAATGGGATATGTCACGAACTGAGACTTTTCAATGGCTGACACTGTGTACATTAAAGATGTGAGTACAAATTACGAGAGATGGAACTAGGCAATCAGGCGTATTCAAGACAGAGTTGTTTGCCATCTGTAGCATTAAGAAAAGATTCTGGAATATTCAGTAATTGAGCTCTAGCCTTCTGACAGGTTTTGCTAAACTATTTGACAGGTGTGAATGTCCATGGACATCCAATGTGAACTGAACTATGTACTAGAGGAAGTCACAGATTACAAAGCACAACTCCTGACATCATTATTACAGGAGAAGGAGTTGTTGCAGAAGAGACAATTTGGGATCATAAAGTCAGGATGACAAAAACTCCTGAACTTTACTAGTAATACTGTATGTTATTTCTAAATGCATGTAACCCAGAAAGGTTGAAACTAAAATCTTTTGTCCATGTGACAAAAATGGCAGGCAAATTAGCAGATGCTTATGCTTTTTCTCTCAGGTGACAAGGTATTTAGAAAGCTGCTAGACAAAATGAGGTATCGTAAAATATATAAAATATCATTTCTACAATGGCCAGACTGTAAGGAACTTATTCCTCATTACTAGCAATGCAATGTAAAGTCTTTCTGGAAAGGGAATTGGAAGCTATCACAACATATTTAGATGTGGCATCATGAGAAAGGCACACATAGTACATGTAAGGGATTGAGTCATCAGAAATGAACCAAAAACATGCCAGATGCATGAGCTGGTTGTCCAAGAGAGAATGTATGTGGGGAAGAATAGGGACAGAAGGCATTTTACATCCCCATAGACATCAATGTGTTCCTATTAGAAGGCTGGGGTTTTAATTTCATTTTAATATTTTTATGCAAGGAACTACATACTCATCATAAATTAATACCCCTTTTTGATAGGTGTTGCTTTGGTAAGATACTCCCCAAGAAGGCCTCACCAAAAAACAACAGCTTGTTTCATAAAGTAAGACATTCATGTATTTTTCAATCACTCATTGTGAAGTGACATTTTGGGGATTATAATACAGCCCATTGCAGGAATCGTGCAGCTGAAAAAATTGTATGTTTCTCACCCATGGAGATAAATCTCTTAAAAACTGATAGGGAAAATATTAGTCAAGAAGCAGAAACCATTGAGAGAATGTCAAGCAAAAGAGGTTTCTGTAACATGGGAGATGAATGTTTCTGTGCACAGGAAAACAGACCTGTTTCAAATTACCAAATAGCTGTGTGATGCACCAACACAGGAAAACAGTCCTGTTTATAATAGCTGACCACATACAGGTAAAATGGTTGAAATAAAATTAGGAAACCTAGAAGGCATACACAAGACTGCAAAAGAAAAAATAATGCAAGGAAAAAAAGAAAGTTTCTTCATTCCAACAGCAAAAATGCAAATAAGAAAATTCCTAGCAATTCTAAAACATGATTTTCAGGGGGCAAAAATGTGAGTACATTTTATTTATTATTTTGTTATTCAATTCTATTTGGTCAGCAGCTTTCAAGCCTGTGGAAATGGAAAGATCCATCAGGAATTCAAGTAGGAGTCTACCTGAACATTGACTTGACATGCAATAAAGGCGTCCAAAAGAACTACAGCTTCAAACCCTGGGAAGATGATGGAACAACCTGATAACCTTCTATTATGACTGGCCTTGTAGGTGAAGAGAGAGCTGTGGATGCTGTCTGCCTAGTCTATAGGAAGGTTTTGAACATTGTCTCCCATAGGATTTGCTTAGACAATCCAACAAAATATGGACTAAGTGAGCAGGCTCACTCCGCAACTCTCCTTTCAGTAGTACCCAAGACAGGACAAGATGCAAGGGTCACAAATAGAAGCAGAAGAGGTTTTTCTTAAATATAAAGCAAAATCTTTTTCACCATGAACATGACCAATAACTTGCACTGTTTGCCCAGACGCTGGGGAGTCCAGGGAAACATGCAAAAGCTTTCTATACTTAGTCCTCAGCAACCCAGCTCTAGGTGGCCCTGCTTGAGCAGAAATATTGAACAGAGCTCCAGAAGACCCTTCCAACATCTTGCAATCAGTGATTAATCCAAATGTTTGAAGAAATACTTTTTAGACCTGATGAACTTACAGTTTTCAAACAGCCATTTCACTGGATACACTTAGCAGCAGTTTCTGGCTAGCAGTAAGGGTCAGGCCTCCTTGTAAGGTTGCATACATCAAAGTTCTGTTCCCAAAATATTACCACTTGCCATCACAAAATAAAAAGATATGAAGAAAACATCTTTAAAAGAATGAACATTTTTTAAAAAAAAATTCTTAGAA
>NW_008683513.1:0-262 GCF_000695815.1 Acanthisitta chloris | reverse complement strand
TTGAAGAGAGAGGAACAGAATTCAGAGGAGAATCCTTTGGACATGATCAGATTATAAGACCTTTGCAGTCTGAATGCTAACAGCAATTGCAACAACTCTGGAAATACTTTAATAAGGAACCTCATTTTGGGAACAGAAAGACCCTTCTTTTTATTAGGAAACTGACAAAGTACATTAAAACAAGCTGGGTTGTAGACAGGTGTGAAACCTTGGGGAGTCATTAAATGAAGCAAACCCAATATATGACACCTGGCAGCCCTGA
>NW_008683512.1:3974-25489 GCF_000695815.1 Acanthisitta chloris | reverse complement strand
CCTTAAATTCTATGATTCTCTGAGTCTGTGAACACGACAAAATTGTACCCATAAAATAACTCAATTCACTCTCAGGAAATTTATTAAAAGCTTATGTGAAATACTTTTCTGTCTTAGCTATTACAATGGATCAAGCCCTTGATGTGTTTGAGAGTTGTACTTTCCCACCTTTTTGTCTCAAATCTCATTCTTTGGAAAAAAAAGTGATTCAAGTCTGAGTAGAAATATTAGCCAAACTCAGTTTTCTGTAGCAAAAGCAATAGAATAGACATCTCAGTGAATATATCCAAGTCACCAGGTACTGTTTTTAGTAATTTAAATTGGAGTTTATCCCTTGGTATATGGAGTTATGATTTTTTCATGCTGAGGGCTAATACAAAATGCATTAACTGCCAATGGGGAGCTATAAAAATCCTGAAAGGCAGTGGTTTCATACACGAATTTCCAACTCAACTGATGCTGCATCAAGTGTTAGCAGTAAACACTAGGCCACAAGGGAGTTACCAGGTCATATTGCACACTCAGTGTAAGATCTCAGCCATGCTGCTCTTTGATGCTTTCAATGTTATTGTTTTCCTCCTCATCCTGGAGGGTAGTAAAACAATCAGTTAATTATTTTTCACTATTATCTCTCTTTTAACCAGGACTTGATACCATGACAATGTGTATAGACAAAAGAAAATTTAAAACATTCCTTAGAATAAGGATTGAAAAAAAGAAATTTGCTTTGAGATTACCCTAACACTTGTTGGGAAGTGTTGGTGTACTCCACATATTAAAAGTAAAGAAACATAAATAAAAAGTTCTATGAACTGATAGAATACACTGTATAATGGAAAATATCCTAGAAGTATCCTAGATTCACAGGAAGTGTGATAAAAGATACACCATGATGGAAAATTATATTATAATATAGTTCCTTACATCTTATGTAAAAGTTCAGGATGTAAGGCTAAGGTCCTTTAATTGTATGTTGTTTACCCAGAACTTTTAAACAGATTCTTCATTCCTGAAAGTGGATAGTTTTATAGGTATGTTACTCAGCTGAGTTGTTCTTTTCCTAAGGTAGGATTTTATAAATTAAATATTATTGGATCATAAAAATACTATTCCTAGAATGGCAAGCAGTAATAAATCCATAATTGCATTAACTGCAGAAAAGTTAATAGACATTTTAATTAAAGAACCACCCTAACAGGATTAGAATTCACTGCCCTATAAAGGCTGAATGGTGCAGTGTTTCATTATAATTTCTGAGAATGTACAGGTGCTAAATTAACTACAGAGACCTCATCTTTTGTTCCTTGCATAAAATAAAAACATATTGTAAATTAAAAGGGAAAAATTAATTTACAAGGTTATCACTGTAAGGTTCAGACAAAGCCTGTTGGCTGGTGAAGCTGATTTCCTGAGATGCTTCTTTATTTGAGAGTGTTGATGATGGGAATGAATGATTTTGGGAAGTGGATCTATTTCCTAAAACTTTAATCAGAAAAAAATATCTCTGGACTTTTAAGGGGTTTTTTTTAATCATATCTGGAGCATAAGAGACTTGAACATTTCAGAGGACAGCATATCTGGAGCATAAGAGACTTGAACAGTTCAGAGGTCAAACCTCTTACCACGCTGTACAGGCAGCTGCTTTGTACAGAGCCAGGTAAAGAAAGGAACCTGAACTTTCTACATCTACAAAGAGTCTTAGTGGTGAGCAAGGTGCACATAGCCTTTCCCACTTGGTAGGGAAGAAAAGCCAAGCTGTGTGCCCACTAGAGAGCCATGTATTCAGAGCAGTTCTTGACTTCTGTCTGCCACCCCTTTGGGAGCCAAGGTGGTATATCTGACTCGTGCTGAATCATGTGAATGCAGCATTTCAGTTTCCCATCTTGGAAGTTTCTATGTGGTAACTTCCCCCGAATTGCAGGGGAGGAGTAGGAACCTCTTTTCAGTTATTTTTAACATATATTAAACTTCTCTGACTTCTCTGTAGGCAGCTTTGCTTTGAGTCCCACCTAAAAAAAAAAAAAAAATTTTCAAAATAAGAAATCACAACATTTTCACGCTAAAGAAGATAAAAGCTTACACTCAGTCAAGCCTCTGCTTTGTGTGAAGGATGCCTACAAGCAAAGTGTCATGAAATTTAGACTAAATGCCACATGTTGTTTTGATACTTTTCCACCAATTTTTTAATTCAGAGTATTTTTCATGCTGAAGATTACTGGAAGACATTGCTGGACACTGACTGAATGCACAATTTGTCAGAAGTAATCTGCTGACAGAATGCAAACACAAATGATTATTTCCAGTGGTTGGAGGAACACATACATTATCTCTGCCCTTAACTGTATTAACAGCAATGGTTTTAATTCAGTTTGTTGTTGGATGAAAATGAAATAAAAAATCACCCAGCCTCCCTCAGCTCAGTAATATGATGTCAAAAAGTATTTGCTTCATTTCTGTGATAAATTCTCCATTCCCTGCAAAAGTTTGTGCCTCTGAATTCCTGAGCTTTCTAGATCAGTTTCAATAAGTTCAATGTTTCCACAAATAAGAAGACTTCTACAGGAGAAATAAAAAGTCTTTTATGGAGCTTTACGGATTCTTATTTCTTTTCATTAATACAAAAAAAAAAAAAAAAGAGGTTAAGACAGTAACATCTGAGCTGTAGACAGCAAGATGTAAACACCAGAGAAAAGATGAGATGTAAGACCTGTCAATAAATATTTTGTAAGGCTCTTTTCCCACAAGCTAAGTTCATATAAGTTAGGGACAATATAATACATATGCACAGGTGCACTGCAATGGGAGTGAGATTAATGACATAAATGATCACATTGATAATCAAATGTTTCACTAGCTCTTGGAAACTGTTATGGTTGTGATCTTTCAAAATGTCACACCCAGGTTCCTTTTTCAAATTCAGTCATGTTTCCTTGCACAAGCAGTTATATATTTGCAACAGTAGCACGAATAATACTACACAGGAATGATTTCTTTGTCAGTGTTACACGATCATGTTCATACTGTATCAGCCACATTAGTATAAAAATAGTGTCGAGTTATCATTTATAATTTCCCAGAGCCACATTTGGATATGAATTTTGAAGAATGTATTTTGATTCCAGTACATTTTGAGAAATGAACTCTCCATCTGTTCCTTCCCACTCTTACCGTATGGTTGATATTTAGTTTAAAAACAGTAGAGTCAATACAACCCATTATAAAAGAGACTTGAGTAGGCAAACATTTCTATGCTATATTGAATGTGCTCTGTATAATAAAAGTGATTTGAATAACCTGCACTGTACTTCGAACTTATTTGTGTGGATAAAATATTGGCTTATACCAGGAAAGAGGTACAATGCACTTGCTGCTGTTTCACAGCAGTAGGAACAGGGAGCCTAATTGTCAAAATAGAACATCCTGAATAATCTCCACATTTTATACTCTAAGTACATGAAAAATAGAAGCTCAAAAGAATGTCTTCCTTTCACATAGACTGAACTCCTTTGCAGACATTGCCCTTCTCTCCCCCCTCCCCATCAATAGGGAAGGATGGCAGCCAAGAACATTTATGCCTTTCATCATCTTGTGGAAAATAATTTCAATACAGAGAATGGGAGGGGAAGAATTTGCCATATGTTATGCTATATAAAGAATAAGTAAATGCTGACACATCATGGAACCAGTTTTACATTTCCCAGGTTCTTCCCTTCACCCTGTGTTATACACAGATGCAATTTGTCTCCTAGAGTTGATGGAGACCTTGGTCAGGCCTTGAGTCCCTATCAAGGTACCAGGGTTTTTGGGCATACCATGGCCTAGGATTGTCTACTCCCCAGCAGATAGTCTAAGTGTCCATATAGATACTCTGTGCTTGCCAATAGATAGACTATATGCACATAAATCCATGTTTCTGGTGCTCACCTTGGGTTTTCTTTTTATACCATGCAAATTAAACCATAGAAGGCAAATGATGGATTATCCATTCATCCAAGTTATTCCACAAACAAGTCTTTATTGTTTAATCTTAGTTTTTTTATTTAGCCATTTGTATGTTGCCTATTCATAGAAATTATCATCTATTTAAATACTAAAGGTAAGATTTTTGCTTTTTTTATAGTGAGTACCTTTTTTATTTTTTTCCCTTTTGCATCCAAAACCAGAGTTAAAATAACTGGAGTTATTTGCAATGTAGCATTAGGCAAAGGAACAAGAAATGAAGGTCCTGTGTGAGATTCCTGACTTCACTGTCCTGCCTGTTTTCAAACCAAGAAGAAATGGGATGCTAATTACCAGAGTTTCTGCATAGAAGTTGTCCCCAGACCCACAGGCTGGTGGAGGTTGTGTGCAGAAGGGTTGGATTTGTCCATATCCTACATAAACTCTGTCTTAGTTTGTCTGTCTCCTGACAGACCATTGCTTGGTGCTGCTTTCTAAATCAGTGTCACCACCAGGACTAGGGCAATGATCATCCCCCTGCACTCAGCATTGCTGAGGTCACACCTGAATGCTGTGTTCAGTTTTGGGCCCCTCAATTTAAAAAAAGACATTGAAGCACTGGAGTGAGTCCAACCAAGGGCAACGAGGCTCAGAAAAGTCCTAGAATACATGTGGTATGAGGAAGGGCAACAAGGGAATTGGGTTTGTTTAGCCTTGAGAAGAGGCTCAGGGGTGACATCATATCTCTCTACAACACCCTGGAAGTGTTTAAGAGGCATCTGGATCTGACACTGGAGGATCTGGTTTAGGGTTTAGGGGTTCCAGCAGAGTGACAGGTTAATGGTTGGACTGAATGATCTTAGAGGTCTCCTCCAACCTTGGTGATTCTACGATTCTATCCATATCCACCCATTTTACCCAGGGAAACACAGGAAAAAAATCTTTTATTCCACATACATTTTTTTTCTACCTCATTGTGGGTATAGCCTGTCTCCTTACAGCTCTATCAGTAGATTACCTGCCTACTGCCAAAAATAATTCCTTCTCACCTGGGCTGAAATGCATTCACATGATGGAAATGGGTATTTGCAGGATGCCACTATTTTTTACTCTAAGGGTGGTGAGACACTGGCCCAGGTTGCCCAGGGAGGCTGTGGCTGCCCCAACCCTGGCAGTGTTCACAGCCAGGTTGGATGAGCCTTGAGCAACCTGCTCTGGTGGGAGGTATCCCTGCCCAGGGCAGGGGTTGGGACTAGATGGTCTTTAAAGTCAATTCCAACCCTTAAATTCTATGATTCTGTTATTCTGAGATGAAAACCACTGTAGATTCTATATGTTCAGTTTTTCACATGCCCTTAGTTTATCTAAATTCTTCATTCTAATTCTTATGACATATCTATTCTAAATCTCTTGAACAGAAAAGATAATCAACCTTTTCTAAGACTGGGATGTTAGTTTTAAATTTAGTGCCTCTGAAATCTCGGTTAAATTTAGAGCAGGAAAATTATTTTTGGGGCAATATTAATTCTTAGACTTGGTTATGGAAAATAGAGTTCTCAGGTTAATTGAAAGTAAATGTGTACTGATGTGAAGGGGAGTTTGAAAAATCTGGGTTTGCATAGAAAATTAAAACAAAACATCTTAATGTTCATAGATCTATAAGTTCCGCATCAGAAGACTTGAATTCCTGGACAGAGCACAGAAACAGGAAAATGCTATCTATGATTGATTGTCCATTCTGAATTGGTGCATAATATACATATATAAAAAAGCATCTATCTAATAATATTTCTGGTCAAGACCTATGGAGGAATATGCGTTCCCAACTCTTGCTGAAGTGGTAAATTAGGCTCCTAGATGTACCTTTAAATCTAATTTCGTACCTTTGTTTACTGCCTTATGGAGTGGCAGATGTACTGATCGCATTTCAAGCCTTCAACTTTTTAAAAACTTTTTTTTTTCAAGTGGAAAAGAAAATAATTAGAGTAAAAATCCAGAAAAGAATTATTTGACTCTTTTTGCCCACAGCTATGCATTAATAGGCAATGCAAATATTGCACACATTAATATGTAGTACCAAGATGAAACGTGGCAAAAAAAAAAAAAAAAAAGAAGATATAGGTAGAAAACAAGAGCTTGTTTATTTGTATGGCTTGAAATGCTCATAATATTGTCAGAGAAGTTCCTGAAATAGCTAATCTGAATTGATATTCAAGTAACCTTTGAATGCTACAAAGCTTGAGTATATTTGAATTCAACTTTCCAGTTTATGTTCATTTCTAATTAGGAAGGAATTGTGTGATTGGAATAATTGGACTAAAATTTTTGTTTCTAACTGTTTCTTTGACCAAGGCTTACCCATTTAATGTGAAAATTTCTTTAAAAAAACCCGACCACCTTTGTCCTTTACTACTAGTGTTTTCTTTCAACCATTATAATTGTGCATAGCAGTGACTTACTTGCTTTTTTTATTTTGACAACATTGCTATAAGGACACATTATTCATAAAGTAGGAGGCAACCTTTGAAGATGATAAGAGCCATGCAATGTGCTCAGTTCAAGCAGCAAAAATAATGCTTGAATTCAGCCTTCTTTCAAGTATGATCTGCCTCTGAGAATCAGGAATTGTACAAAAGGAATTAGTATGTGTATGAACTACCTGCAAAAAGACTTTCTGCAAAGGTTTCTGTCTCCTCCTTCCCTTGCTCTCTTCTGCTCTCAGTGAACTTCTTTGCAGGTTATTGGATGTGATATATTAAGAACTTAAGCCTTGCTCACTAGAATAGGGATATGAAATGAGCAGGCAGAGAAATAAGAACTTGGTACATCTCTTTTGCCATTTTATCCTTTTAACATACAGGCAATGTCCTATGGCAAACAGAGCTGACCTACATGGGAATTTCAATCATATTTTGGGGGGAAAAGAAAGGCAAAAAAATAAGCAATCTTCATTTCTGATCTCACTAGAAAAAAAATATATAAAAAAAGATTAAAGTGCCCTGATAGCTACGTAGATAGCTTGATTAAACCACCCTGTGCAAGTGTAAACAGAATAGAATACCTTATGTGTCTGCTGGATTCAGTGAGACAATAACCTTGTAGTTTGCTTATTTTTTTATTTCTTCCATTTGCTGTCTCGTGTTTATTTTACATTACAGGGCATTTATTTTGCAGGAAGAACTTTTCCTCTTATATCATTTTTCTCTTGTGGTATCATACTGTGCATGTTATGTTTATTCATGAACAGTGAAATATATTTCTTGGGCACTAAGGAATGTTTTGTTTTAGAACAAGTCTCAATCTATGCTTAAGTCCATTCCTGTCCATAGTAATTTACTTAAAGGGACTTAAGCATTCAAATGAGTTAATTATGTGCTGAAGTGTTTTGTTTTACAGACATGAGTGTTCTATTATACTTTTTTCAGTTATTAAAATGGTGTTTTATGCAATATGTACTGAAGACACTGAGGTTCATATGTTAGCCTTTCTTTAATATTAGACAATATATATTCCTTCCAATGTGATTATATACAGTTTCACATAAGGAAGTCCTGTGTGTAAGAGTAAGTTTCAACATTATTAAGTCAAGAAAGGACTAAGTTATAAATCCTCCACACCATTTGACTGCATTACTCAGCTAAGTAGATCCACCTACAAATCTCGTGGAGAGGACATCCCAAACCATCTTTTTGATTTACTCTTCTGTTTTGGTTTTACCACAAGAAAATGTAGTTATTTCATAGACCAGATGAAAATTTTATTTCCATTTATTCTGGCAACAGAGGAATCAAGAGCTTTAGAAGCCTTGGAAGTGGGGGCTCCTGCAGATTTCAAATTGTACTCCCTCTGCAAATCTGAATACACAACCAGGAACTCCTTAAAAATGCCCAAGACAGTTGTTATGGAAGATGACAGTTCAGAGGTAGCTAACAGTCACTGTCTCTGCATACTTCCTTCATCTAGTCATATATTCTGGCATCCTGTTATGGCTGATTAGGGTTATAGAGCAGCTAAAATTTCAAAACTACAGATAGTTCAATGGGGAGCAGAAAAGTGGGTTTAGATCCAGGGCTTTTATCTCTGGATTTGCCCAAACAAAAGCAGGACAGATTTGCATCATCCTCAGTGTAATTGGCTTTTAATCAAAAGTGATTTTAACATAAATATTGAGATTTTTGTTCCTGAAGCAGCATGATTGTTTGCATTTCCCCTTGAAGCAGGATGTAAGTGCAGATGCCATTCAGCTGGAATGCTGACAGGCAGCTGAACTCTGAGGGCCACGACCCCACTGAGACAATTATTTATGCTGAGGAAAAGCATGCAAGTAGCTTCCAATGCAGAAAATAGAAAAGGAGCTCTTTGTAACAAATATATGTCTCTTAGTTACAAGCTGAGATAAAAACTAAGCAGGCAAACAAACCAATTTTTCATTCAAATGACTATCCAAAAGGTTCTATCAGCAGCTAGGACAAAACCAGCCTTAGGAACATAAATAATGCAACTAATCTAAAACTTCAAAGTGAGCCTGCAGCCCTGCATTGAATCATGCCATATCAAATCTTTGAGGGAAATTTAAAAGCTAGTTTGTCACGTGGACTATCTAGGCACCAACATAAGGTAGGATGAGGCTACTCCTTTCTCTCCTATCTGTGTCAGCAATACAAGCACAATCAAGGTTTTATTCCTGCTAAATTGCTCTCCAGAGGGAATTGAACAAAGGATATTTACTGTTGCTTGCTATGGCAACACAGCTGAAATAATATATATACACTACTATAAACCAAAGAAAGCAAAGGAAAGTGTTGTCTGAGTATGGTGACCAGGCTGTACTTTGTCAACAGGTATGACTCCACTTTATGCTCTGAAGACATCATAAGGAAGATATTTTCAGAATAGAAGTATACCTGAAAAATCATCAACTTGGCATGGTTTAATAAGCCTTCTGAGATGTAGGCAGTGCATCAAGCCAGCTCAGTTCATGGACAGAAATGAACAAGACCTAATGTAGTCATGGTCCGAGCCAAAATGTCTCTGAGGGTTCTCTCTGGAGGATGTAAATCTAACTCAAAGCTGTATCAAAAACAGGGAGAATCAAAATGAAGCTAAAAAATAAATAAATTCAAGGTAGACAAATGCAAAATTAGGAATTTAAGGAAAGCACACAGGAACAACACATGCATCATAAAGACCCTGACATCAGATGTCTCTTAGGCTAATAAGCTCAGAGAGAAATACAATGTTAGGGAGTAATAGGAAGAAACAAAAAACCCCACTGAAAAACCATGGAATAAAGGTTTTATCAATTTATTATTCCATGATACAAGAACTCAGGTTACAGTGTTACAAAAATTATATAGCAGAACTTGACAAAGACACAAAATATTGGCAGAGTTGAAGAACAGGTTCATTGCAAGGAGAGATGCATTAATGCAATGCTCCCAAGCTTGGAAGGAAGACAAGTGGGGAAGGAGCAAGTACCACACAGAGGAGGAAATGGGTAATGCTGATGAATTGCAACTATTACCTACCAATTTTAATTAAGCTTTAGCCAAAAGATTCTTTTTAAAAATAAGAGTCTTCCTGTAGATCAAATAAGAATTTTCTTGAAAAACAGCCATGATATTTGTTCCAAAGGGTATCAGTTGATTCACTTATTCAGTGATTTTATGAGCCACACTAAGAGTCTTGTTGATTTGCTAAAAATGTAAACATGGAGACAGGAGTTAAGGGCTGATGGCCTTTCTTGCATGTGATTAAAATTTCCTTTACAAATCTTGACACTCAACCATGGATAAGGTGAATGCTGTTGTTTATTATATGGAATGGTTGGATTTGATGATCTTAAAGGTCTCCTCCAATCTTGCAACAAAGACCTTAAATTAGATGTGTGTCTACATGTGTGAGAACTGTGTGTCTGTGTGTACAGATACTCATATACATATATCTTTTACAATATCCTCTGTGTTTTACATTCCCAAGGTTGAGCATGGGTATAAGTTCATTGCTAAATGAGGACCATCAGTGCATATGGTCTTTAGTCAAAATTCATACAGAAATACCTGCAAGGTTTTGTCTCCTTGATGTTTACATGAGAAGATTGTTTTGGAAGTCTGCCAAACATCCCAAGGAATTAAGACTCAAGTATTGAATTTAATTCAATCTTGATTTTTAAATACCTTGAGCCAAATCCCAAAACCTGCAATTCCAGTATAGCCTAAGGTCCATGGAGTTAATGGACCTGGGAGAAAATCTTGAGAGTAGCGTTTGGCCCAGACTTTAAGAAGACAAAGAATGATAAGACTTGGAAAATATCAATGCAAAACCTTTCAATATCTGTGTAAGAACATTAATCAAGCCATACTATTTCTAAAGAGGAGATGGTTGATGTCATTTCTTATGTCTGAGCCTGAAAGTCTACTGCACAATTTACATTTATATCCATGATTTCTCTAATGAGCCTTGGTTGTTTGGCAACTAGGAACAACTAAGCTAGCAAAAATCAATCTCAGTGTTCTATCTTGCTAAATCTTCCTAATGAATACTGTAAACAGAAACATGGTTGCAATAAGACATGAATCTTATAGTTAATTAGTATTTTAGTGCAGTTGTTCATCATCTGGACACAACATCTAAAGAGTTTAGGCGATAGATTTGTTCCCAGGTATAGGTCTGAAATGCAGCTTGACATTGTGTAATTAAAATTCCATTTACTTCATAGTCATAGAGTCATAGAATTTAAGGGTTGGAATGAACTTTACAGATCATCTAGTCCAAACCCCTGCCCTGGGCAGGGACACCTCCTCACAGATCAGGTAGCTTTTACTAGATCAGGAGTCTTGTACCTCTGTCATGAAAGGCAAACATAGTATATTTGGGATGATTCCATAAAAGAAATCCATGAGTGGTCTAATTATTGCTCCAAGAACAGATAGAACATGGTCTTTGACAGGCTAAAATTCACCCCAGAGTGACTAGGTAGATTCTGCATGAATCTGCTGGACAACACAACTGTTTCCCAATTCAGTGTTCCCTTGATAATACAGGTGACACAGAGATATTTGCAGGCTGGGAACCTTTCTCCATTTCAAAATGAGTCTTCTGTGGAACATATTACGTTCTGAATAAGCTTCAATTAGTTTGTCTTTTAGCAGAGATATGTTAAGCACTTGACTAATTTTTGCTTTGGTTTGGTTTTGATTCTTTCTCATATACAAAGCATTTACACCTAGTACTTGCTAATGCTTATCTCCCAACTTAAAAGTATATAAGTTTTCTCTTCCTTAAAGGCAATACCTTAATGATGTGTGTCCTTCACAGAAAACAGATCTTTGAGGTGGTTGTTTGTACTACTCTCTTCTCTCTCCTGAGAACTAGACCCCAAAAAAGTGGATATGGGATGTTTTCAAGATGTGAATACGAAGAATGTCATGAGATTTTTCTAATCTATGTGATCTCAGTGTCTTAATTGAGCCAAAACCCACAAAAAGTTACCCACTCTCTGATCATTTGCATTTCATGCATGAGCATTTATACAAAGCAGAAGAGCAGCAGTAACTTATGATGCTTTAACCACTGCAACAGCTAGTGGACTTGGAAGGGAACATAATGAGTGAAATACTGTTCTGTTAACCTGCTCCCTGTCCCCACTGCCCTTGTCAGCTCCAGAGGTCTACATGGCAGCTATACAGTGACTGAGCAAGGCATTGCTGCTTTCTTTGCCCTCTGCCTGCCTCTTCAGCTCTCCTTTGTGGGATTTGCATACAGCCCTTTCTACTCAGATATGGTTTAGGTACCGTAGAATTCTTTACAGCTTGTCAGGAATACACAACAAAGATGCACTAATACGTAAAAGCTTCAATAGAATACAAAGGACTTGCCTTTGGGATACCTCATTTACTTTCCCTTTTAAGGAAAGTGTTGCAGAGTACATCATTCTGGCTGGCATCACACTGGATGTCTGTCAGAAGGTACCTTTTTCAGCTGTCAACCCATCAAATTAATTGCTCTCTTCTGAACGTGGGTTGGGTGTTGACAGATTTTATTTTCTTTTTTTTTTTCCTTCCTCTTTTTTTTTTTTTTCATTTAACCTGCTGATAAAGGATCTAGATGTTTGGGAGAGAGAGTATAGACATTCTTGAGAAGGACAAAATGGACATTACAAGAACTGAAAAAGTAATCATGTTTATCTCCTTATGAGGTAAGTAAAACTATACTGAAATAGTAGAACAAGTGCAGGACTGTTGCCAACTTACCTCTCAGACTACAGTATAGCTCTTTAAAAACTTTGCCAAGTATTTTGGCACTGAGAAACTGCTGACAAATTAATATGTTTATGTGCTGCATACAGCATCTATTTTAGACTGTGGTGCTGCACTAAACATATTTTCCTGAACACACTCACTTTATCAGATTTTTTTCCCCCTCTGAGAGGTTTCCTTATCTACCTTAAATGATGCAAGGAGGTTTTTATTTCAACTGATTTTTATAAATATTTCAAAATAACAATTCATTATTCATTCCTTAGGGGCTTTAGACACTGCAATAATTGTATGTAATTTTGTTAGACAATATATAATTTTATGAACTCTTTAGGCAACTGGAAATTTTGGGATGGTGTTCATTATTGGGTACATGCAAGAGTGGTGCTGTATAAGTGGCATTTTGCTTTCCTTGCCAATTTAAAAGTTAACCCAAACGAAAGAGCTGTTCACACTGAACCAATCAAACTGTGGATACACAAATAAATAGAAACATTTTACCAGTATACTTAGATATACAAGGGAGCCATGGCAGGGGACACATCCCTCACCTCTCTCCAACCCTGTCAGGGAGTTGTAGAGAGCCATGAGGTCACTCCTGAGCCTCCTCTCAAGGCTAAACAAACCAAATTCCCTCAGTCATTCCTCATATGACACATGTTCTAGGACTTTTCTGAGCCTCATTGCCCTTCACCCACATTCTGACAGATCCTTGAGGTGCCTCTAACTGTCCTAATGACTTTAGTGAGTAGGTATAGTATGTGTACTTAGAAAGGTTTATTGGGAAAAGACAATTAGTCTCATTCTCCTGTTCCTCCCAGTCCTTGGAACACTAAGTCAGAAAATAGTTACCAAATATATTCTCCTGATTTGTGTTCCTACATATGTCAAATCCCAGCTAACCAAAATGCATATTTGAGTCACATCCATTCTTGCAATGAATTTTGGTGACATGAAGTTGTGCTTAAAGAAGGGATAATATTTAAAAAAAACACAGTGTGGCATGGAGGAAGACAATTAATACTATTAGTTTCCTTTGTAAATGCCTCTTTACTTCCAAAACCAACTCATGTTAATGTTGTGGCATTAAAATGAAGACAACATCCATTCATGTAAAAATACATTTACAATCAGTGAAAGAAAAAGCTTGGGAACATTTTGTACTCTGATAATGTGTAGGTAGACATTCAAATAAAAATATCTAAAGTGTGTGCTCAAACACAGTCTTGTTATATCAAAAAGGAAAAGTAAAAAACCAAAAATGTTGCTGGGAAAACTTGTCTTAACTAATGCAAACAAAAAGAAGCTAAAACTTGTCAAGAAAATAGGAATGGGTTGGTTAGATCCATTCTGTTAAAAGCTCTGAAAGACAATAAATGATTCAATAGAAGTAATCTGCAGTTCAGGTTTGCTCAGTAATCCACTGGAGGTCTTTGTCAAGATCTTTTGACAAGCTAATTAAAAGCAGACAGTTATGCAGCACTGAGTATTTACCTCTGTGAAATGAATCAACCCATCTTCAGGTTTCTATATCCATCTTTTTGTCTTAGCAGTGCCACACTGACCTTTCTGGATACCATTACTTAACTACTCTTTCATTGTTACACCCTCAGAGTTGTGTGCTCTTTGACTGTTCTGCTTTGGGGAGGGTTTTTTATGTGTATGCAAAAAAAATGGAGAAAATATTACATAGCAAAATTCTACGTACTGTAACCCTCAACAAATTATATCTTCTCATATACCTTTCTATCTTACAGATAATGAAAGTACCCTAAAAAAGTATAAGAAAACCCTATATAAAACTCAGAATAGTCAGAGTGTATTAGGAGACTATTTAAGCAGGTGGTGTTGGGACTAGATGATGTCTGAGGTCCATTCCAATCCCCTAAAATTCCATGATTCTATGATAGTTACTGCTCTGTGATTGACCCACTGTAAAACTGTCCCTTTCCTGCATTTCACTTTGTGTATTAATAGAAAGAGGCTGATTATGCTTGCACTAGAAAAGGGTTTTTAAACATGTGAATGATAAGATACTTTGATGATTTAAGCTAAAGCTTGTTTTTCAAAGCTGGGACAGATTTTTTAATACCCAACTGTTCCAAGGGATATGTGCAGAATCTATCAAACTGTGTCTGGGTGCTGCAGCACTGAAGTTAGGGCCAATAAAATCTACAAAGAAAATTCTGTTCCTAAAATGGAAGAAACAAAGGCAATAGTCTCCAGAGGGGACCACATACAGCAACTGTTAGTTTTTCCAAAAGAGACCTACAACCTTGGCACTCCTTCAATAGGTTCACTTTTATGTAGTATAGTTCACATTGGTTATTTTGGAGGGAACAGATCAGGGTCAGTCTAGTTTCTTTCAGTTACCTCTTAGCTAGTCTTAAGTGACATCTAAGTGGTGTTTCATGGAGCTTGGGGGAATATTGGTTTATGCCACATGTCCCCTCAGGTGCAAACCTATCAGCCCCATGTTTGAACTAGTACACAACTCACAGAATCACAGATAGATTGGAAGGGACCACAATGGGTCATCCGGTCCCACTTCCCTACTCCAACAGGGCCAGCCTAGAGCACATGGCTCAGGGTTGAGTACAGAGGGTTCTGGAATATCTCCAGTGAGGGAGAATCCATGATCTCTCTGGGCAATCTGTTCAGTGCTCAGGGACTGCACAGGAAAGAAGTTCTTCCTTGTATTCAGATGAAACTTCTTGTGCATCAGTTTGTGCTGTTGCCTCTTGTTTTATTGGTTTCCACCACTGAGCAGAGTCTGATCCATCATTTGGCACTTCTCATTCACAGACTTGAATCCCTTAATTACTCTGAAAAGAGTGAACTAATACAGCTGCTGCTGATACTGTAACTGACCCTTCCATTAGAATATATGGATGTTACCACATTGGCATTTTATATTGGCTCAGGACTGAGCTTTTTCTACCCCTGTCAAGGTTTAACCACAGATAACTCATCCCCACACAGCCTTTCACTCACTTTCTCCACAGTGGGATGGGGGAGCCAATCTGAAGAGTAAAAGTGAGATAACTCATGATTTGAGAAAAAGCTGCACACACAAGCAAAGCAAAGCAAAGAATCTCACGAAGAATAAATGCTACTAATTTCCTTACAATAGACATTCTCTTGCACAAGTTGAGAAGCAATTATTTCATAGGTTTATTGTAAAACAGAAATAGGCACTGACTTTTTAGTTTTGTGAGGCTGCAGAATTGTATGTGTATGTGCATTAGTAATGACACCAGTGGAATCTGTTATGCTTATATTGGTTCATTTTGCAGGGATTTATTTTATTTCTATGTAAATCAGCATATCTAAAACAATGTTTTCTTTGCATAAAACCATGATATAATTTAAAGTCATTTACTAGTGTACTCATCCTTGTTAATTTAAGCCAAATTGATCTGGAATAGTGCAATATTCTGATGAAGTTATGCGTGTGTTTTATATCAGCTCTCAAATATTACTCAAACAATGCTATTGTGATTTTAATTCCATCTGTCTGTTTTAGATATTCTCTGTGTTACCTAGATTCAAATTTGCATTTTGCAATCTTCAGGGTCTATTGCCTAACAGTTTTCTCACATTTCCATTCTCAGTTTTTGTTGACTGGCATTTGATCAGTATTTTGAGGTATATTTAACATTCTTGTTAGATATGTTAAAAAATAGAACATACTTATTATAGTGAGACACCATAATTTGATACACACCTCTGTACAGCACAGAGATCATCAACATTCCTTGTATTTCTTCACTGGGCAGGGTTATATAAATAAAACCTGAATATAATTCTTGCAGAAACTGGAGCCTGTGCTGGAATACACTTCCACTCTGTATTAATGCCAAGAGAACTGATTTTGTCATTGCCCTTTTCCCCTTTTGCCTCTGATGGTGTCTGAAAGTACTTCCAGAGAAGCTTTGCCTGAGACAAGGTAGGCAGGATGCTAAGGTTCAGAGACTTTAATTCATGAATCTAGCAGGTATCACATCTCACATCCCAGACTATGAACAGCTTTCATGTCTCACTGTCAAAAAATCAGCAACTGATTTACCCCACACAGCTCATTTGTAGGCTAAATCAGCAAATGCTTCTAATTTCAACAAAGCAACTAAGAGAGGGGCTCTTCTCTAGCAAGTTTTGTGTTCTAAGAGTTTAATTGAAATGATAATTGGTAATTTTGGCTATTCCTGTATATAACGGAGAGAACTAAGAACTCTGAGAGGGAAAATCCTATCATTCACTTTAGACATCTATTTAAAAATGGGATCAATTGTTTCTGGAGATGTCTCTCTCTTTCTGTAGACAGAACATAGCTGCTGAGGACAGGAGGAATCTAATGTCTATTAGTCACTAAAAGGTTTGTTGATTAGATTCAAGATAATTACTCCAGGCTCTCTGTAAAAAGAGTTAAAGAAATACAGAAATGCAGTGGGAGAATGAGCCTAAGACATTGTGTCTGGGAGGTGAAGTGTCTTGGAAATGCTGCTTTCTCTGGTTAGTGTAAAGGAAGGCTAGCTAGGACTACCTTATACAAACACTTGCAGATATTTAAACACATGTGAAATGAGTACCCTGGTGTGTGAATGCCTTGCTTGACAGCACTTGTGCCTGTGGGTAAGTGATTTGTGGAGCTGAAGTGCTACCAGTTGGATTTGTTCAGGGCTCTAGCCAATGTGCAATTCTCTACGTATATTAGACAAATGTACACATAGTGCTATAATGTCCAGTACATTTTCCTTTCTCTCTACAGTGGATACTCACAGATGTTATAATTTATCAAAAAATATCATAGTCTTTGCCAGTTTTTGACACAGATGATGTCTCAATGATTTTCCATGACAGTGAGTTTCCCTGGCTGACCACACAATGCCTTAAAAAAAAAATTAAACTCTTATAACTGTGTTCCGTTCTACTGACTCTTAATTACACTGAAAGTCTCTCTGTGTTATGGAATCATTATGCATTATGCCACTGCTACTCTACCACAGGATAATGAGGAGGGACTTTTCAGTTCTAAATTTTTAGAGCCTTGGCTCAATGAGGAAGTCACAAAAGTCTTCTCTTACCCATACCTGAAAATAATCCTGAACATATATTTTGTAAGTGTCCTGGTTTAACCCCAAATAGCAACAAAGAACCACAGAGCCACTCACACACACTTCCACCAATGGGATGGGGAAGAGAATCAGAAGGATAAAAGCTAGGAAAACTCATGGGTTGAGATAAAGACAGTTTAATGGAGAAAGGAAAAGCTGCACACACAAGCAAAGGAAAGCAAGGAATTAATTCACTGCTTCTCATGGGCAGGAGGTGTTCAGCACCTCCAGAATAACAGGGTTCCATCACATGCAACAGTCCCTTGGGAAGACAAACACCATCACTCCAGATGTTCCCCCTTCCTCCTTCATCCTCCCACCTTATACCCTGAGCATGATCTGCTATGATATGGAATGTCCCTCTGGTCAGGTTGGATCACCTGTCCCAGCTGTGTCTCCTCCCAATCTCCCATTCACTCCCAACTCCCTTCCCAGTGTGGCAGTGAGGAAAGCAGCAAAGGCCTTGGCTCTGTGTGAGCTCTGCTCAGCAATAACAAACACATCTCTGCATTATCAACCCTGTGCCCTGCACAAATCCTAAACACAGCCCCATACTAGTCACTGGGAAGAAAATTAACTCCACTTCAGCCCAAACCAGCACATTCTGCTGTGATGATTACTGGACACCTTAATGGCTCATCTCCAGATTTTTTATTTGGTACAAGACACATTCTGATTTCAAGCACCAAAAAGTGAAAACTCTAAATTCAGCAAATTGTTTAACATGTCTGTGTAGTTTGCAATATGGCTAAGAATTTTTTAAAGCAAGTCACTTCATGCAAAGATACTATCACTGTATTTTCAATGTAATGTCTATGACCAAACACATACAGAGACACTCTCTGGAGTTTAGAGCATTTTAATTTTCTTTAAAATGTGCAGGATATATAGATCTCAAAATGCTAAATTTTTTTCTTGATTTTTTCTTCTTGATAATTGTTTCTGTGAGATTTTTTCAGAATTATAATTTCATAATTATAATTTCTCAGTAATTTCATTAGGTGGGAATTGCTAAGATTTGGGTTCTTGCATGGTGCACTCATAGGAGCTAATGGAAATTATTTCACATTTAAAGTAATATTTTGAAGGTATGAACATCTAGAGGAGTGTAAGGGAAGTAGATATCTTCCTATAGAATCAGAGAATCATAGAATTTAAGGGTTGGAATTTAAGGGTTGGAATGGACCTGACAGATCATCCAGTCCCAACCCCTGCCCTGGGCAGGGACACCTCTTTACTAGATCAGGTTGCTCAAGGCTCATCCAGCCTGGCCTTGAACATTGCCAGGGTTGGGGCAGCCACAGCCTCCCTGGGCAACCTGGGACAGTGTCTCACCACCCTCACAGCAAATAATTATTTGACCATGCTGCATTTTTCCCCCTCTATGTCACAATTTCCCTTCTTATTTCCCTTTCTCTACAGCAATTCTGATTATAAAACAAAGCCCTAACTGACCAACACTGGTCTTATCCTGACATATTTTCCCAGGATATTAGAAATTCCTTTAGGTGACTGTATGTTTGTTTTGCCTATGTGTTCAAATCACTATTTAGTTTTTATTTTAGGGTTGGATATTTATGCTTTCTTTTCTCCTTATCTCCTCTCCCTGAAACTTTCACAAAGTAAGACAGAAAGACACAAAAAAATGTAAGATAAACCCTTCAGTCTCCAAAGTTCTTGTGATTTCACAATATATAGTTTCTGACTTTTGGCTTTTTAATGTAGGATTCAGGTTTATAAGAGTGTGCTGAGTTTTGTGGCCTAGAGTATACAGGACAGGTGAAACAGGCACTAAGTTCTACCTCTGGACAACAAATCTTAGCACCTCTTTCCTGAAATTTCAGATGACTTTGTTCAACTGTGTTCAATTAACCAGCTATGCTCTTCTATTTCTGCTTCTTTATATTCAAGCCCTGCCATTTTCTCCATCAAGTCAACTTGAGTTTTCAAAAGTAATTTCAGCAGATTAAGACCCATAGTATTGGGACAAATGTTAATGTAAAGCCTGTAGTGCTAAATCCTGTGAGATTGCAGCCACAGAATCACTCACAGGAGGTGTTTGGCACTCAGGGACAGTGTTCAGCATCTTAATGAAGTACATAAGCCCTCATCACACAAAAGCCAATATTTGCACCTAGTTTTCACATGAGAAATTGATTCTGTAGAGTTGAATCTGCAAGTAAAACTGTTTCTGTTAGAACTCATGCCAGGAAGATTCTGGTGGTGGTTTGGATTTTTGGAGATTTTTTTTTTTTTTTTTTGTTTAGGTTTTGTTTGGTTGTTTGTGTTTGAGGTTTAGGTTTGATTGTTGTTTTGTTGTTTGGTTTGGTGTTGGTTTTATTTTTCTATATTGTGTGTGTATGTACACTCTTAGCAGGGTTCTCTGAGAAACTGTGTTTTCATCTCAAGCAACTGTATCTGCCAAGAAGTCAATAGGCATTGCAGAGCAGTCTAGCATCTGAAATATTGTAGAACCTTCCTCTTCCTGATCAATCCTTTAGTATTTGTGCAAGATCATCCTCTGACAAGCAAGATAAAAAAAGCCAGAGTTAGATTAAAGCCTTAGAACACAAGAAAAGACAAATGATGAAATGGAAAATGATGAAACTCCTTTAACAATTCATGTAAAGTTGGTAAGTTGATCATAACATACAAAATGTATCAAACTTGTTTGCAGACATCTCAGCAGCTTTGAGGATAGTTCATTAGATGTTAGGATTTTTTTTTTCCCCTGTTAGGGTGTTCAGGTACTGGGATAGATTGCCCAGGGAGGTGGTGGAGTCACCATCCCTGGAAGTGTTTAAGATGCATCTGGATCTGACTTATACAAATGCAAATTTTAAGCATTCAGGCTAATTCCTCATGGAGATTTTATATACCATGGGACACTGACAAAGCATTGGAATCAATCCCTCAGCAAAATTGTAGCATGGAGACATTGAAAGAACTAACCAGCTCATAACAATTACTGCACATGCAATTACTTTCCAGGGAAGTGACAGGAGAACTTCAAAATTTAAGCTCAGCAAATAGCTAATAGATCTTCCAGATGAATAATTTTTCAAAGAAAGGAGCCTGAAGGAAGCACTGGGTGGCCTATGAAGGGATAAATTAACAGTCTTACTTATCTACTGTCCTAATCTAATCTCTTACCTGCTCCAAATACTTACCTCCTTCTGAGAGATTTGGATTCTGATTAAGCAAAACACTTAAGTATCTGTTTGATTTTAACTTGAGGATGCAGTTTATGAGAGTGTGTAATCTGGGTACTTCTTCCTCCATCCTTCTCCCTGATTAGCCATCTATATGAGAAATAGGGAGAAAAATTATAATATTGTTTTCATCTTTTTCATAGCACATTCAATTTCGATTTTCAACAATCAAATACCTTAACTAGACAGTTTGCATTCAACTCAGAGAGATAAATACATAGAAAGAGATGAACAGCTGTGAAATTTGAAGCTATTGAGAGTTGTTTGTACAAATTTAAATACTCTTTCTTTTAAAACAAGAAAGAGGAAGCTATAATATTTTATATATTAGTCTAATGGCAGGCAGATTTGCCTTTGAAGTGAGAAATGCAGTTTCATTCTCTCTCAAACTAGGGATTTTCATATTTGGGTCCTTCATCTCATAGGATAAATCTTCACCAATGTTGCTGTGTAAATTATTACAGTGAAAACATTCTTACACCTGTTGGTATGGTAATATCTATATTTTAGTTACTCTACCATAAAAATAAACCCCTATAATTAGAACATTGCTCCAGTTTAAAGGAGATCATCTTCTGCACAAAGATGGTCAGTGCAGTAGAGAAGAGAAAGGACAGAATTTGAGAGTCATTCCTGCCAAAATGAAGTGATCATCTCTGAGGTGATGTTTTAGATATGTATTTATTTACTTGTTTTGCCAGGAAAAAACCCCAAACACCCCCCCCCAAAACTCACCTAAACCAAACAAACTAAAAAAAAATCAAAAACTCAAGGAATTGTTAAATGGATATGCAAATGCAAAGGTGAAATGAGAAACTGAAGACTGAGAAATAGAATAATGGACAAGTTAGCTAGTTAGGAATAGATTGTTCAGAAAGAAACATTTTTGATGTTTTCATTACAGTCTTTGGTCCCTGCTTGAACAATCAGTTCTGGATTGTCTGATCTACCTAGAGCCCCTTTCCTCAAAGCCATGATGCTGAAAGAAGGGA
>NW_008683512.1:1705-3954 GCF_000695815.1 Acanthisitta chloris | reverse complement strand
GAAACCTCACATTTCTGACCTTGGGCAAAATAAAACTAGATTGGGTTGTATCCTGTCACAGGGGAAAAACAGTCAGTTCATGTGGTTCAAACCACGTTAGGATTGAAGCAGTTCATTGATTTATGAACAACACGCTAACAAAGATCAATACCAACACGAGTGATAAATCACGATACTGGACAGTTACAGAGTGTTAAACAGCTGCACATTTCCCAGCCCTGTACCTAATCCACAGGAGGACACACTGCTAGCACACTCCCTGCTCCTAAGTAGCCTCCTTTGCCCCTGGCCCCTGAGTCACAAATGCTCCCTCTTCGTAGAATCATCTCCAAAATTATCTTGTAGGACAGATTCAGCCAGTCCTTGTTGTAATGGCATTGGTCAACCATATGTCCTTGCTGTAAGTGCTGAAATAGATGCTGGGAGCACTCTGGCTCTGCCTACTGTGCAGGTGTAAATGAGACAGAGAGAGTTGTGATCAGTGGGATAGAATCTAGTTGGAGGTCTATCACTAGTGTGGTCCCCCAAGGTTCTATACTGGGCCTGGTATTGTTCAACTTATTCATCATTGACTGGGATGAGGGAACAGAGTGTCTTCTCTGCAAGGGAGGAGACAGTTCTTCACGAGCTTCTCCAATGTCTGCCCCTTTTCCCAGGGTTCAGTCCTTCAAGAACAGCCTGATCTACCATGGCTTAGCAATCCCAGCTCCCTCAGCCTCTCCTCATGGCACTTGTGCTCCAGTCCCTTCACCAGCTTCGTTGCTCTTCTCTGGACCTGCTCCAGCCCCTCAATGTCCCTCCTGAGCTGAGGGACCCAGAACTGAGCACAGGATCATCAGATGCTGCTTGGACCTATGGTGGTGACTGTCACTGCTGCATCATCCCAAATCTTGTTTGCTTCCCCTCTTTTCTGTTTCTAACTTTACTGTCACACCTTCCCTCTCCCCCTTGCATAACCAATAATAAAGTCTCACTCCCTAAAGGTATTTTGACCTCATTTGTGCCTTAATTCACATTGGTGTAATCGATAGAACACTCCCGCGTCTTATTGGACACGCCTCCTCTCCTGAGCTGAGGGACCCAGAACTGAGCACAGGATCATCAGATGCTGCTTGGACCTATGGTGGTGACTGTCACTGCTGCATCATCCCAAATCTTGTTTGCTTCCCCTCTTTTCTGTTTCTAACTTTACTGTCACACCTTCCCTCTCCCCCTTGCATAACCAATAATAAAGTCTCACTCCCTAAAGGTATTTTGGCCTCTTTTATATCTTGAGGGACCCAGAACTGAGCACAGGATCATCAGATGCTGCTTGGACCTATGGTGGTGACTGTCACTGCTGCATCATCCCAAATCTTGTTTGCTTCCCCTCTTTTCTGTTTCTAACTTTACTGTCACACCTTCCCTCTCCCCCTTGCATAACCAATAATAAAGTCTCACTCCCTAAAGGTATTTTGGCCTCTTTTATATCTTAATTCTCATTGGGGGAATCAACTGAACACTCCTGAGTCTTATCAGACTAGGACAACAGGGTACACTGGATTGTGTAAAGTCCCCAAATTTAGATCCACTAGTTCATGTAAACAAAATTAACAGTCACTTCCTTCTTAGCTACCCATATGTTTTATTTGACTTTTATGATGATATATATCTATAGAAATCACAAAGCATATAGAACTAGATGAGAAGTCCAACTTTTTGATTGTCCTTCTTGGCTCCCAGTGAAACCAACAGAGCAAGCCAAAGGGAAGTGTATCCTACATGTCCTACCTGCTAGGATGTGTTTTTCTCTCACCTCCAACCAGAACTGGAGCAGAGGCACTCAGCCCAGCTGTCTCTAAACTTCAGACAACTGAACACCAAGTGCTGCTGGCTCATTAGAATCTTTTTTACCATCACAGGAATAAGATCCAGCCCTTCTAATGGGTGCAAAGCTCAAGCACTGTATGAGAGAGGAGTGTCACTCATGGTGGGCTGGCTGACAGTAGTGAGGGAGTAGAGGTGATGCTCTGGAAGGTCTCTATCAATAATATGATCCTACACAAGATATCCAGGCAGTTGACAAAATAAATTATAATTAAGAGCATATCATAGAGTTTATTTAATGTTGTTGGGAATAATTAGCACACTAATGCATAATAATGCAAAGCTGTCACTTGTCAGGAGATTGGAATGTAGCATGTTGAATAATTTGTTTCAAAGGACTTAATTTTTTAAGAGAGATGTAGTCTTAGAAGTCACAATTGAAA
>NW_008683512.1:0-1673 GCF_000695815.1 Acanthisitta chloris | reverse complement strand
CTTAAATCTGAAAATAGCGTGGCAAGGTTTAGGCAGAAAATATATAAACCACAGAAATTATGTTAGCTTGGTTAAATTTGATTTTGGGGAACATAGCAGTAATCTAACATCACAGATTCTGTGTGGTGATTTTTGTCTTCTGCTGATTCTTTACTTTCTGTCACTTCTGTAACATTGCTGCTTTCTAATTGCTTCAATAAGTTCAAAAATAATTAACTGTTCTTCAAGTATGGGAAACACCAAACTGTCTTTTCAGCATTATATTTTGAAATTTGATAAAACAACAAGAAATTGAGTAGGTTTTATCATTATTATTATCATCCTCTGTGAATAGATCTGGCTTCAGCTCTTCATTGGCAACAAACTAGTTGATGAATCTTTCAAATTTTTTTTGGTTTTCCAATTGTTTGTGACTCACAGAATAATCAGAGGTGGAAGGGAACCTTGAGGATCATCTAGTCCAACTCTTACCCTGTACAGGACATCCCTGAGAATCACATCATGTGCCTGAGAGCATTGGCCAAACATCTCTTGAGCTCTGTCAGGTTTGGGGCTGTGACACTGCCCTGGGAGCTGTTCAGTGCCCAAACACCTCTGGGGGAAGAACCAGTTGCTAATCTCCAGCCTCAACTTCCCCTGACACAACTTCAGACCATTCCCTTGGGTCCTGTGAGTCATTGCCAGAGAGAAGAGGTCAGTGCTGCCCCTGCACTTCCTTCCATGAAGAAGTTGTATCCAGTGATGAGATCTCCCTCAGTCTCCTTTTCTCCAGGCTGAACAGACCAAATGACCTCAGCCACTGAAGACAGTTTGATTTTCCTAAATTTGTTCACTTGTTCATTCTTGAGCTACCTGAATAGTTTATAAAAACAGTGGGTTACAGCAGAACATTATTTCATAATAAATTCTGACTGTAAAAGGACTGTAAAATGTGTTTCATATTTAAATAATCAGTTCCATTTGCACAAACAGTATTTTATTAGTGTATAATAGATTGCATATTTTAAGATGAGAAGTGTGTGTGTGTCAGAGTAATTTTACCCTCCCTGAGCTGCAGGCAAATGTCATTGCTTTATAGACTTACCAGTTTGATAAAATGCCAGGTATGAATGGATTGAACTGAGGCAGCAAACAGGTCTCCATGACATCTAACTTTTGGCATGCACATAAGTGTTTGCATAAATGGACAAGGGGAGAGATAAAGTGAAGTCCAAGGATGCCTATCACGATTATTTCTTCTCATAATAGATTAAATGAAATTGAGTCCATCATTAACTTTGTGGGTTATTCTTGATGTTCATATCTGATTACACAAGAAAATTCTGTTTCATGGGCTTGCCTGGTAATAAACATTTGCAGTACAATGCAAGCTCTTGCTGCTACTTGTTTTATGTTTTAATCAATGCTGCTTTCCTCATTGTCATACTCTGTCTCTCACAGTATTGCTTCTCTTGGGATACTCAGCCAAGATTTCAGCTTCAAGAAAGGCTCCCACCCCAACTTTTAATTTGCCTTCACAGGGGAAGCTCTTCCCATCACACAACTGGCCCCATAAGCATTTGCATTTTTTATCAAAAGCTCTCTGACATTTTTTTCTAAGTTTATTCCTTATAGCAGAGCAGAAAGAGCAGAAATCTCCTTTCCTTGCTATCATCTCTCTGGCCAAATTAGAT
>NW_008683511.1:0-2989 GCF_000695815.1 Acanthisitta chloris | reverse complement strand
GAAAGAGTGCCAGGGCGCTCAGGGTCTGCAGAACCCTCCAGGTGCATGACTGCACGGGCATGACTCACCTAGGGTTGTGCCCATGTGTCTCTTGATCGTGTCTCAGACCCCTCCGGGATAACAGATCTCACGTGGATTCTCTGTGCTCTACAAAGGCCTGTGAATGGGTTTTTCATGAGCTGTATCTGCCTAGTGTGGGGAGGGCGTGGACACCTGGAAGACTGGAAAGTCTTCTTTCCTTGTTCCAAGTAGCTCCACTGATAGGAGTCAGATGTCTCATAGCAGCCTTCCAGTCTCTGAAGGGGCCTACAGGGAAGCTGCAGAGGGACTCTTTGGTATGAGCTGCAGTGACAGGACAAGGGGTATTGGGTACAAATTGAAAGAAGGGAAATTTAGGCTAGATGTTAGGAAAAAGTGTTTTCCTGTGTGGGTGGTAAGACACTGTCACAGGTTGCCCAGGGAGGTAGTGGATGCCCCGACCCCGGCAGTGTTCAAAGCCAGGTTGGATGAAGCCTCGAGCAACCTGCTCTGGTGGGGAAATGTCCCTGCCCATGGCAAGGGGTTGGGACTAGATGATCTGTAAGGTCCATTTCACCTGGGTGGTTTATGGATGTTTTATGGGCCATCAGACTATAAAGTGATACCTTTACTAGAGACACAAGGTACACAGAAGTGACTTGTACATATTATGAAACCTGGATTATATGGCCACCATATGATACAGCATGCTTACATACACAGGTAGGGTTTCTGTAGGATCAAGCAGAACCCTTAGTTCAGTCTCTTATTTTTCCCTGTCTCTAAATAACTACGACTTGCTCTATGTATTAAACCCTAAGAGTTCTGTCTTGTCAGTCACTCATTTGAAAAGAGTAAGTGCAACTGTCACTTGGCTCAAGCACATTATTTCACTGCAGCAGTTCATTTTCCAACACTGCCTTTCTCCTAGAATGTTGCCCCTGCAGAAAGGTAGTTTCTTGGGTAAGCTTTCTGCTTGGCATGACCCTGAGAGCAGAATTTTTTGTGGAAAAGCCTTCCCATGAGTAAAGGCTTGTTTGTGGTTTCCCTGTAGCAAACAAAGTTGAGTCTCCAGCTCTTCACCTGCAGGTATCAGCCCTGCTCTTCAAGCTTTTGCATTGGGAAAGTGGTTGACTACAGCATGATCATTGCAGAAGGTGATCTCTGTAATTTATTGGGAATCTAATAAACAATGTTAATTTTTCTGTCTTTTTCCAGGAATTGAATGCAGTGCCCTTGAAAAGAATGTTTTGAATTGAGACCTCAGAAGTGGCACAAGATTTCTGTATTTGCTTTGTGTCCATGGTCAAATAGCCTATTACTGCACTGAGGTTATAAAAACAACCCACAAACCAACTAACCCTTGGATAAGTTTGATCAACAACATAATGACATAAGCTTGTCATCAACCAAGCTGAAATCTTTGTCACAAAAACAAAGGCTAGCAGGTGTCCATGCACACCTCTAATGTCATTACAGGACACCTGGACAAACCCTTACTGAAGTTTTGTGCAGGTGCCACTGGTTTAAATCTGTCTGAGCGAGAATTCACTGACAGTGTGCCTAGTGCTTTGAGACTTAGAAATGTGGTAATTTACCCTGCAGACCTCTGAAAAGTGCTATTCTTGTATGAACAACATTGGGTCAGTGTTCTTGGCTATGAGGCAGGTGTGTGAGAGGAGTTTCAGTTCTTGTGCACAGTGTGGATTTACAGAAAGGAAGTACAAACTTTGTTTCTAGAGAGTGGAAGGATTGCATGAGTTTTCTACTCTATGTAAAACAAGCCTGAGAAGTGTGGTTTATAAGTTGCCATTCCTGTTAATCTCTTTTCTTCTGTTAATATAACATCTGTTGTGGACTCACCTGGCTTTACTGGCAGCAGTATTAGGAAAGCTTGGATGTTGGTGGCAGCATGTCTTGCTGTGATCAGGAGGGCGAGGTGGGGACATCCTGATGCTGGACTCTACCCATCTGTTTGTTATTCTCTGTGTGCACAGGAGACAGGCCTCTGGGATTAGCCTGAAACACGGATTGAACTGTTCCTGCTCACACCTCTTTTGGCAACCCTTGGAAGTAAATACTTAGTGGAAGAAACCAAGAAGCGTTTAAAAGTTCCCTCTCTCTGTTCTTAGTTTTCTGACCCTTGTAATGTAGCTCCCATAACCTCTCTGCCCCTCCCCACTTTGCTATCAACTGAAAACAAAATCAGGAAGAAAATACAAGGGTATAAATATAATGCAGGCACCTACAGTGGAAAACTGTAATCAGTCTGGGAGAGAAGGAAATAACAGAGAGAAGGGCAGGTCAAACAAAAAGGGTTTTGGAAAAACAGTGCTAACTTTCCCGGGGGTGTCTTGCCAAATGCCTCTGACAACTGATTTTCTGTTATTTAGAAAGGTACATTTTAGCTTATAATAGAACAGAAAAACTAAAAACAATCCTCAGGTGCTCAGAGTCTGGTTATTATTTTAAAAAAAAGTATGCACTGGCCTTCACTTGTGTTTAGGACAGTGTCATAATAATTAATGAGTGATGAATAATGAAAATGTGTATTGCACTACACTGCCATATATTCAGTGCATTGCATTTATCTTCTATAAAACAGATGGTTAGAGAGGTATATATTAGTGAAATATCGAGCTTTTTTAGGATTTTGCTCAACCCAGCTAATGACTGGGGTTTCCCCGCAGCTGTTAAACTGATAAAGTTAGTATAGGAAGATGACAGCTGGATCTTGTGTTTAGCCAAACCACTGCTCTCACTGCAGCACAGTAGCTTTCCAGGGCAATTTCTCGATAGCTTATTTTTGGTAGCTAAGCGGGGCGTTAGAAACCTATGCTTTATTTATGATTTCCTGCATCGCTATCAATTCACCCTTCAGGGCAAAACACATCATTCAACGCAAGACTTCAAACACACTGCATACTCCCCGGGAGTGCTATTTCTAGGGGGTTAAAAAAAAAAAAGAAGG
>NW_008683510.1:0-258 GCF_000695815.1 Acanthisitta chloris | reverse complement strand
GACCCCTGGGGGGTGGCACAGAGGGCGAGAGGTGTCCGGGAGATACAAAGCTTTATTGGGGGGGGACACGGGGGGGTCCCTACGCAGGTGACACGGAGGAGTTGGAGACAGAGGAAACTTCGGTGCGGGAGGTGGAGACCTCGGAGCCATCGTCCACCTTCTTCCCAAAGAGCTGCAGGATGCAGTTCCGGAACTGCGGGGACACGGGGACATGGTCAGGGACACAGGGACATGGTCAGGGACAGGGTGGGGGACAAG
>NW_008683509.1:0-2394 GCF_000695815.1 Acanthisitta chloris | reverse complement strand
GGAGCTTAGAAAGTTGTGGGCTCACCTCTAAGTTTAGGAGTGAGAAGATGAAGGTATGAGATTACTGAAAACTGTTTTCCAGCTGCACCACTCAGCCAAACGCACTTTCTTTCCATAACTGCTTCCCTTGATTCTGTGTTTATGGTTTCTAATAGGTGGTGGAGCGGGAGGAAGACTTCATAGTTGTTTATGGTTTCTAATAGGTGGTGGAGCAGGAGGAAGACTTCGTAGTCGCAGAGGTCTCAGCTGGACTTCATGCCAATTGAGGATTTCTCATTAGAGGAACATCATTAACATTGCAGCTCATGATAAATGAATATAAAATAGTTAGCTCCCTCTCAGAGCTTTTAGGGTTTTGTTTGTTTGTTTGTTCCCTCCCCTTCTGCCTCCTGTTTTTAAAGGAAGCAGGAGGTAAAAAACTTTTTGAGCTTAAGTCAGCAGGCAAATTCTGCTCTGCCTCCTGTTTTTAAAGGAAGCAGGAGGTAAAAAAGTTTTTGAGCTTAAGTCAGCAGGCGAATTCTACATCTATCTGCTGGATGTAGCAGGTCTTCTGTCTAATGAACCAGTTTTATGTAATTGCAGTGGAAGAAAAAACCCTGAAGTCTTATTTTAGGCCTGAGAGGGTTGGCATTGAGGAGTCTTTCTCAGAGACTGCTAATCGAGTGTGGTGTTCCCTTCTTGCCATGGTTCACGTTCCTGCAGTGCTGTCCTACCGGGCTTTTCTTTGCAGCCCAGCTCCAGGTGTGGTCCAGGAGCTTGGACCAGCCCTTGACAGTCCTACTGAATGCTGAGTCACAGGCAAGAAATGGAGACAAGTATTACTCAGATCTGTGAAGCACTGGTGGATTATTTGCAGAAAACTAGAGGCCCCCAGAAGTTACAAGCCTGTCTTCAGTTGTTGATCAAGATTGGTGATGTAATTACGATGTTTATTTTCAGATAGCTGACTGCTGGAGTAAAGAGCTGAATTTATCACCATGTGAGCCACCCTGAGGTCTGACTGCTGGAGTAAAGAGCTGAATTTTATCACCATGTGAGCCACCCTGCGGCTCCCAAGCTCTTAAAAAGCAAAAGTAGAATACATATATTTTTTCTTGCATATATTTTCTGGGAATAGATATCCTGCGTGTGTAAACGTTGAATCACCTGTGTTTTGACGACTCATTTCCTTGGAGTCTCTCAGTGAAGACAGGTGACCTGGCAGGAGCAAATCCAATGCACTGAGAACATGCAGCATAATTATCTTCTTGAAGTAGCTCTGGTGCATGCATGTGTGGGAGGATAGGCATATTAAGTAGTGGAGCTGCATGAAAATTTGCCGGTGGAACAGTTTTCTGTCAAAAAAAAATTGCTGTTTTAAACAGAATCAAAATGTTCCTCATGAGAATGTGTTTGTACTGCAGCTGGCAGCTGTTCAGAGGACCTGGAGCCCTGCAGTCTTGTTTAATGACCAGACCCAGTTGGGAGAGATCAGAGATGGAGGTGTGGTAAGGTGGTGGTTGTTGTTATGCTTCAGCCGTAAGGAAAACTTCAAAAATGCTTTAATTTCCCACAGCACAGAGAATGAGATTTGACCTACTCTGCCATTTCTTAATACAGCCATTTCTTAAAAACGATCTACTGTCTCCAGCATACATCATCATTATAGTGTCATACTACTGTATTTTCTTCATGGAAGCCTGGGGCTGATCTCAGTGCTATGCCCAGTTCATTTAAGTCACTGATCTTGCACTAGAGATGCATTTGGCCCATGAGGTCTTAAAATAACTGTGGAAATATTCACTGCATGTTTATGTGGGACAGAGACCACTCGTATTTCTCAGCTTTCAGTTTTCTAACACTCATGCACTGGAAAACAAAAACACATCATTGAGGGAATGTCCTCCCAAAACACAGACAGTTGCAGTTTGGCTTGACAAGATCACCTTGAACAGGATCCTGCTCCCTTTTAAAATTCAATTTTCCCAGCTTAGATTCAAAAGCTACATTAGTGAGTTTCTCTTTTCTTTCCCTCCTGATACTGTTGGGAACAATTTTTTTTGCTTCTCGTGGTCTCCCTCCATCTCACAAACACCTTTTTTTATAGCTGTTGGAGCCGAGGTTTGGGCTCCCAAGCATGTGGTGCAAACTAATCATAGTGCTACTGTTTGGGCCCTCCTGGTTTCAGTGGTACTGGGACCTTCTTATTTTTGGTTGCAAAACCTCCTGTACCTTGACACAGCTGGGCTATCTCAGGGCACAGCAAAAGGAAACTCTCTGCAGCAGATTGTTCAGGACCTTCTTATTTTTGGTTGCAAAACCTGTACCTTGACACAGCTGGGCTGTCTCAGGGCACAGCAAAAGGAAACTCTGCAGCAGATTGTCCAAAAGTGGCAGTCAAAGCAGTTGTTGCTA
>NW_008683508.1:0-17786 GCF_000695815.1 Acanthisitta chloris | reverse complement strand
AATTACCTAAATATAAATTACCTTATCAGATGTTCAGCAATCTCTGTAACAAGCTCTTCAGGGCAATCCTGCATGCGGGTCCTTAAAACATCCTCAATTTCCTCTTTTGACATGAAAGGGAACTCCAGCTGCTTATTCCTACCTGGAGTGGCCATGAAGAACATTCACTGAGGGACAATTCCATTTAGTATTGCTGCAGTTCCTCTGTGGCAGGAGAAAAGCCTCAAAGCCCCAACATCCACAGAAGAAATGCAGTATCAACAAGTAAAAAAAAAAAAGGGATGACTATACATGATAGTTACATTTTACACATATGAAAAACTGACAAAATTTCTCTTTTGATCACTTAGAATTTCTGGAATAGACAATTTAAGTAGTGTAGGAGGACATGCAATTTTTGTAAGACATTTCAGCCTGCTTGGCCTATCCATTAGTTTAGAAACCATAACATCATCAACACCAAATAGATTTTAAAATGCCAACACTGAATAGTGTTCCTGTTTGAAGGAGTTCACAAGGTTGTTGCCTTTATGGTTTTCAACTCCATTTAGTGAGGTACACAGTCAAGCAACACAGTTTGCCTGCATGTTGTAGAATTTGGGTTTTACATTCAAGAATGAGATCAGGATGATGACAGAGAACAGAACTATGTTCCAGATGCAGCTTGAAACAGGTTTATTCTGCAGATAAAGTAGCTGAATCAATGGAGATTAATGACCTTCCTAGTGGTGCCACAGTAGCAATGAAGGTATAAGGTTATATAAACAAGTGGAAAGGGAACTTAAATCTGGTTTTGACAGGGTCTTATTTACATCTGAATGGTTTCACCTGAATTTATGTTGGGACTGAGGTTCAATCTATTCATTCCAATACAGCAATACAAGCAGCAACAGTGGTAAAACATGAAAGGCTATAGCAAAAAACCACCATGATTTAACACTGTTTTACTCAGTGACTGAGCTGTCCTGAAAAATAACTTCGTTTACATGTGAATTTCTGTCACCTGTGAGAGCAACATCATACAAAATTAATACGGTGTTACTTCACAGCTTGAAATATCATGTTTAGAAGTATGTTTCCATCAGCATTGGAAGTCTAGATGCTCTATATAAAATGGAAGCACACATTTCTGGTGCTCCATCAAACAGAAGAAATAAGATGTTTGTTTCATTTGCAAGCTCTAAGTCTAAGAACATTGGTGTTTACTTCTCAGGGAGCCACCCCTGCTCCTTCTTCTAACTGTGAAGGTAGAGAAATGGGCAACAGTAGGGAGTGATTCAAACTCACCCTGTAACAAGAGAGACAGACAAGACCTTCAAAGCACCTACTTCCCTCCAGCACAAAGTCAGCAGTTACCAAGGTAGCTAGCTCAGATATAAAGTCTCAGTTAAACAACATGAAACTTCTAAAAAATATTAGGACTTAATTTCAACTGTGTATTTTATCCCTATGAGGAAAAACTGTTTGTTATGCTTTGAAAATTGAAGCCATTTATCACACACTATTCAGCAGGTGCTATGAAGTATAACACTCACCCCAAAATCTAAGACATTTTCTACCTACAGTAAAAAGAAATAAATAAAAATGCTTTCATTTCCCTTACTTACATTTCTTTTTCAAAGACTAAGCTGTGCTGTTCAGTTTGTTTAGGCAGCAACATCACATCCACTGACACGATTCTAACTAAACAGTATTCTCATTTTCCTTGACATTTCACCTAGCCTTACCTACACAGGAGGGGAAGAACAGACATGTGGAAAAGCAAGTGATAAAAACATGTTGAATAGATATGAATAGATAGTAGCTAAATAAAACAACAAACCTGTGGCAGTCCCTTGTGACTCTTCATCACTGTCAGCATCCCTTCTTCCTTTCTTCTTGGTTTTCTTACTCTTGATCTCTCTGGCATTGCCACCACCTCCTGCTCTCACGCTTCCACTGCCCTCTGGTGGGGAATTACTTGCTTAGTATTGTAACACTTAAAAAGTTTACAGTATTATGGTAATTCATCTGTGTGTTATTTGTAAATGCTGAATTAAACACCACAACTTGATCCTAAATGCAAACTAGAGTACATATTCCAGAATCTTAGGGCCATAAGTTTCATTCTCAAGAAAATAAAAGAGCAACTGTGTCAAAGCTTTGTTGAAGCTAATGTCATTAATAAATGCAGATACTAATCCTATCAAATATACATCTGATTAAACCACATGACTATACCAGTGTCCAGAGTGCAATGGGAGATTTTCTGTTGGCTGAAAATAGCATCTTAGTAAGCACTTAGCATTTTTAGCCATTGATACACCTGGGACAGGGCAACCCTGGCTCTACATACAGACTGGGGAATGAGATGCTGCAAAGTAGTGCCATGGAGAGGGACCTGGGGGGCCCTGGTCAATGGCAAGTTGAATATGAGCCGAGAGTGTGCCCTGGCATTACCATGACCTGGGGTGCATCCAGAAGGCACTGCCAGCTGGCTGAGGGAGATGTTTGTCCTGCTCTGCTCTGCTGGTGCAGCCTCACCTTGAATATTGTGTGCAGCTTTGGGCACCACAATGTAAGCAAGATATTGAATTACTGGAGAGCACCCAAAGGAGGCAACAAAGATGGTGAAGGGCCTTGAGGGGAAGCCACATGAGGAGTGGCTGAGGTCACTTGTCTGTTCAGCCTGGAGAGGAGGAGACTGAGGGGAGACCAAATTGCTGGATACAACTTCCTCACAGAAGGAAGTGCAGGGGCAGCACTGACCTCTTCTCTCTGGCAACCAGGGACAGGACGTGAGAGAATGGTCTGAAGTTGTGTCAGGTATGGTTTTGGCTGGAGATCAGCAAATGGTTCTTTCCTCAGAGGGTGTCTGGGCACTGGAACAGCTCCTCAGAGAAGCTGTCACAGCCTCAAACCTGACAGAGCTCAAGAGGTGTTTGGACAACACTCTCAGGCCCATGGTGTGATTGTCAGGGATGTCCTGTGCAGGGCCAGGAGTTGGACTAGACGATTCTCACAGGTCCCTTCTAACTCTGATTATTCTGATTCTGTGATGCTGAATAACTGAGCTCCTAAAAAACATTCCAGATACTGTAATTGTGAATTTTCAGAGAAAGAATCCTATGTGATAAGCATCTATCCAAAATATTCCTGGAAGCACATGTTCTTGGAAACACACATTCAATTAACCAGAGCACTCGCACCTTCTTCGACTTTTCCTAGATGACTACAAAGCAACAAGATGTTCCAGTTCTGACAAACCTAACAAATTACTTTGCTCATAGGTCCTGTAATCAATGTAATCAACTGCAGACAGACCTCAATTTGCTGTTCAGTTCCTCTCCACAAGGTAAGCTGTGCAGTTTGTTCCCTTTTTCGCAGGTTGTTATTTTTTTGCTGGAAAGAAATTTAAACTCCAGAGTAGTCGGTTCTATACAATGCACTATGCCTTGAGAAAGTAGTTCTTTTTTCCACTTCAATATAAGGTCCAAGATTTCAAGTGACTCCATTATGTAAGAGTACTATTATTTAAGAGAAGGAAACACAAAGATGCTACTACTCACAAAGCTAACTGCATCTGCTCCATACTATACATGGATTTTTAAGCATTACTCTGCAGGAACAGCAAACTAGTTCATTTGCAGCTAGCAGTGGATAGTGCACTCGTGAGACCTGAATTTGTGACCTTTCCAAACCAATCAAACAAACAAACAGAAAGAGTTGGTGCTTTTCACAAGCTTATTTGAGGTGTGACTGCAGAACAGTCATTACATTACATAAACTGTTGATTTGATATTTTTTTAGGTAATACACATAAGAGTCCATAAAAAAAACACTTCAGGGTAGTGCTTGCTGATGGTGCAGTGTATGTTACCTGTGGATATAAATTTGTCTAGGCATGTAGTGCATGCTCAGTAGTCTAACTTCTCAGAGGGCTGGAAACTGAAGTAATTCCATTATGACAGTTAATTAAAGTTCAAGCTTCTCTGCCTCAGCTATGGCCTAGAAAAATCTGCTATCTCTCTGTGGCAAGAATAAGTTTAGTTTCCATGTCAACTCAGGCCTACTCATGGCCATTTTAGGAGTAGAATTTCATGTTTTCTTTTGCAGATTTAATTAAACTGGATGCATCAGTGCTCTAATTCCCTCACTTTCAGTAGCACACAACTCTCTGCATGTGAGTTCAACAGAGATTGCTCAGCTGTGTTGTAGCAATGCAAGAGCCACACAAAGTTTTTGAGATGGAAAATACACTTTTCAGACTGAATAATGTTTGAAACATCAGAAAGATTTCACAGGGTTAAACTCAAAACATTTTTATTCTTCCTTAGGTTAAAATCTATTCCAAACAGCACCACATAAATGGAGTAAACACTGGGATTAATTTAATCCAGAATATACCTCGAAGTAAACTGTGTTAATCTCCAAATAACTGTTACATGTACAAACAGAAAATTCTCTGGTCAGGTTTTCTCAGGAAAGATGTCAAATATTCTCCCCCCAAAAAACCTCAACAAAATAATTCTCATTTTAGACAGTTATTTTGGAATCAGCATCTCAAGACTCATAAATATTTTAATTCTCCTGGATCCCTGAAAAGTGGGGAGTAAAAGTGTATCTACACTGCGTAATAAAAAATGGTACAGAGGTCCCTGAGCTAAGACTGGTTTTACTCAGCCTTAAGTGACCACACTGTACACAATAAAAAAACCCCCAGATTCCTTCCTTCTAGAACCAACTGCCTCATGCTGGACTAATTCAAGAGACCTTTAGGGTACTTCCTCTGCTCTTCTAAATCTGGAACTAGTTCTCATAGGCACAGGTCAGATATATCTACACCCACAGCATAATGGTAAGTGGTTGTATTATTTCTTAAATGTCTTCAGAAATGAAGTGGAGGCATTTAATGGACTACAAAATATACTAACTTTATGCTTGAGTATTTCCAAGGGAAAAAACCAAGCTTTTTTGGGTTTTTTTGGTTAAGCTAAATATTGATGTTTTACCTGTTGCTTTCTTTCTTCTTTCATCCTTTTTGTCTTTTTTATTAGCGTATGAATTCTCCAACCCAGAAGCCTGTTTCAAATCTTCTTCAGTGATTAAATTAACAGGGTTGTTTTTCATTTCCTAAGATGCAGAACATGCACTTAATAGCAAATAGATACACAAAACATACATAAAGAAACATAATCCATTTGGCCATTTTCAAGTACACTAATCAAACACCAGATCTTCCAAGCTGACATGAAGAGACACTTACTGTTCTCTTCAAAGTTCAGTATCTGATCACACTGTTAGTGTAACTGTGCTCCCTGAGTGCACCTGAATATACATTCAATTACACCCATTGCATATACAAACCTGTTCATTTTTTTCCACTTCTCAAGCTGTATTTCAGATGAGATGTAAAGAAAATAGAAAGTCACATAAGCTACACTCCAACACTCATGACCAATAAAAAACCTGTACCTTTTCAGCCTTCTGGTGCATAATATCAGAAAAGAGGTCAGCACAGCTGCTTAGGAACTTCTCACTGACTGCAATGGTGTCATTGAAGACTAAACCTGAAGAGTTTTTGTTTAAAGATCTCATCACTTGCTGAAGCAAAATCCCAGCATCTTCTCCTGACAATGAGCTGGGCAGAAGAGTCTAGGATAAAGAAAATCAAAATAATTTAGATAAAACAACCCTGTAGGTGGATAAACAGAATCCAGAGACACAACATTAGACATCTGTTAACTACTTAGAATACACTGCACTTTTTAAATTAAAGTAGTAATTTCAGAGTAAACACTACCTTAGATATTCCTACATCCCAAATCAACATTGCTCAATGTCCTGGTTTTAGCCAGGAAGGAGTTAATTTTCTCAGTAGCTAGTGCAGTGCAGTGTTTGAATTCAGAGTGATATGTGTTACCTCTGGGCAAGCACAAGCAACTTTTTCAAATTGAAGCTCAACAGATACAGAGCAACACAAAACAAGAGCAGGCCTTAAAAGCCGCAAGGTAGAGCCCTAAGGCCAAGTTGAGTGGGAGTGTGGATCTGCCTGAGGGTAGGAAAACTCTACAGAGACATCTGGACAAACTTGATTGACAGACTGAGAAAATATAGAATTTAAGGTTGGAATGGACCTAACAGATCATGTAGTGCCAACCCCTGCCCTGGGCAGGGACACCTCCCACCAGAGCAGGCTGCTCAAGGCTCATCCATCCTGGCTGTGAACACTGCCAGGGTTGGGGCAGCCACAGCCTCCCTGGGCAACCTGGGACAGTGTCTCACCACCCTCACAGGGGAAAAACTTTTTCCTAATAGCTAACCTAAACTTCCCTTCCTCCAATTTGAACCCAGTACCCTGTGTCCTGTCACTGCAGTTCCTAACACAGAGTCTCTCTCCAGCTCCTTGTAGGGCCGTTCAGAGATTGAAAACTTGCTCTAAGATCTCCACAAAACCTTCTCCAGACTGAACAGCCCCAACTCCCTCAGCCTGTGCTCACAGGGAGATGCTCCAGTGCTCTGAGCAACTTTGTGGCCTCCTCTGGACTTGCTCCAACAGTTCCATGTCCTCCTTATGTTGAGGACACCAGAACTGTGTGCAGTATTCCAGGTGGGTCTCACTAGAGCAGAGTAGAGGGGAAGAATCACCTCCTTTGACCTGTTGCTCACACTCCTGTGGATGCAGCCCAGGATTCCATTGGCTTTCTGGGCTGAGCTCACACTGCAGCGCATGGGAAGCTTCTCATCCACTGTTCAAGTATAAACCTTTTTTTCCAAAAAAAGAACCCCAACAAAATACATTGCTTTGTAGCAAAATACTTTAGAACTTATTTTGAAACGACAGTTAGTCTTACCTATCTATTAACTGAATACCAGGATGTCATTCCCCTGTTTTTGTTGGGATCAACTTAAAGGCAAATAATGTCACTTTACTTGTTATTTTACTTAAACTGACAACATGGAATTTCATTAGACATATGTGCAGTTTCAGTAAGGTATCATTTATCACAAAAATACAACAAAAGAAATCCATCCAACAAGAAGAACTGAAAGGATTGCTTACTGCTACATCTATCCAGGTTCCAGAGCTGATGGCTTCCTCCACAGAGGCTTCAACTTGATCCACCATTGCTTGACCAACACAAGCTGCTCTCAGAAACAAGAGCTGTGTGGACTTGTATCTTTTCTTAATGTAGGCTGTTGGATCAGGGATGCCAAGTCTGTACAACGCATCAAACTCTACAAAACAGTTAGATGTCTGTTACAATTACTTGCCTTCACATACAAACAGGATCTTATTAGATGATCTTTAACTGAAAGCAGAAAATGAAGAATTATATGTAGTTTTTATACAAGCAAATGCAGCCTTAAGCTAAGGCTGACCTGAAACAGTTCAGTACAAGCTACACCTACACATTGTTAATAGAAATATGAAGATTAAATCATGGACACGGCTTTGCCCTGAGTTTAGGAAATAATTGATTTTTTCAGATTCTTGTGCCATTAAGTTCCTATTTACAATTATATCTTTCCAAAGTATTCCCATATAACATGAACTATATTTACAATATATACAATGTCTAAGTGTTTTGTTTTCACAAGTTACTCAAGTATACTCACAGAATCATGCAATGCTGCACAAGTAGAGCATTCCAACTGTTTGGCAGTCTAGACTTAGACAGTCTGACAGCACTCATAGACTTTGACAGATACTCTATCAGACAAGCAATATTACAGAAACACTTAATACCACTACTGTAAATTATGGTGAACCTTTAACATAGCAAGGAGGATGGATTGGTTGCTGTCTATAAACAGACAGGGTTACTCACTGAGAAAGGGAAAGAACTAAGCAGAATGTTGTAAGATTTATAGGAGGTGATAGAAAGGTGATTCAGGACAGCCAGCACAGCTTCACCAAGGGCAAGTCCTGCCTAACCAACCTAGTGGCCTTCTATGATGGGGTGACTACATCAGTGGACAAGGCTTACAGATGTCATTTTTCTGGACTTTTGTAAAGCCTTTGACAGCCTCTTTGTCTGATAAGAGAGAGTAGGTTTAGATTAGATATTAGGAAAAAATTCTTCCCTGTGAGGGTGGTGAGACACTGACACAGGTTGCACAGAGAAATTGTGGATGCACCGTCCATGGAGGTGTTCAAGACCAGGCTGGATGGAGACCTGAGCAACCTGGTGAAATGAGTCCCTGTCCCTAGCAGGGAGGTTGAAACTAGATGATCTTTAAGGTCCCTTCCAACCCAAACCATTCTGTGATCTGCAAGACTAACTGTTATTTAGGGACTGGCCCTTTGGGACCATAAGGATGCATTCCTCTCTTTATTCAGGCTAACATTTCCCATAGCTCATGGTATTTTAAAACACCGTTGTCCAGCAGCACTCAGCTTTAAGCCAGACAGACTTGTTTGGATTCAAATCAGGACTCTAGTATTACCCACTCCAGTTCTACAACTCTTAGTTTGGAAGAAAATTCTTCTTGTGCACTGCACACTTGGCTATGTGGGCTAGTAACAGCCAAAGTTTGGTTGGAGTCTGGACATCTGGCCTGAAACTCCAGCCATGTGGCTGAAACATGATCATCTGAAAAGTTTACAATGAGCAGCCTAAGAAATGTTTTTGGAGCATTTGTAACTCTGTTTGTGAGAAATATTCCTGTTTAGGAGTATGGTTCCATCTGCTGAAACACAGTTCTTTGTGATACAGCAACACATCATTATGAGCAAGATGTGACTTTTAACCACAGAGTTACCAACTACTGTACTGACTTCTACTTACCCTTGTGTGGCTTCACTCTAGGCACAAGCTATATTAGGGTAAGATCAACTGCCTAAACTAGTTTTAGAAAGACATTTGACCTGTGAGAATATAGATTAATTACCTAAATAACCATTCTGCCTGAAAAAGGAATCCACCCAGTTGCTCTGTGTTCTGGCATAGATGTCTGGAACAAACACAGCCTTATCCTGCCTCCCACCAACCACGGTGCCTTTCAGCCGACCAGTGTTGACAAGTTCTTCTAGCAAAGCTACAAGAAAACAAATGAAGAGACATTTTCCATGTCAATATATCCATTAATCAAAAGGTAGCAATTATTTTCTGTGTTTTATTTCTTCTTTCTTCCCACCAATTAGTCATTTGTGCTTGTTCTAGTGCAACATTTTCAAGCCCTATCAATTATTTTTAACACTTATGGGAATGCTTTCATAAAAGCTCTGGAAATCATACAGTGTTTCAAAAGAGTGAGCCACAATGGTAGGATCAGGACATTTTTTATTAGACACACATACCTGGGCAGGTTGAGCTGTTAATTTAGAAAATGCAGTCATAGAAGAATCTTTCTCTGGCCACAGAGTAAAATATATGAGCATTTTATTAATAATTCACTGCTTGCATGTTAGCCAAGATGGAAAAAAGAGAGATCTGAACACGCTAAAATGATAAGACAAACTGCATCACACAGTTGCCAATAATAAACTCTTGATAATGCACAAATGCTGCCAAAGAACATATTGGTAACTGGCAGTACCAAATTCCTAAGCCTTTCTCCATGTTAAACAAGAGATTTTCAATCCATTAAAAGTTCATAGGAATATCTGATTTGCCTCCTACATTCTGCTTTTATCTCTTCACTATGCAATATAGACAGAGTTTAAAAAAAATCAGTGACATCAACTGCCAAGACTGCTAATTTCCAGAGCTTTTCTGGATGGTTCTTTTTACCTGTTTCACTAAATGACAGGGTTTGCTCTGGAACAGAACATGAAATGGTATCACATGGTATGGCTTCCTCCTCATTAAATACGAGCAGCACTCCACATTACAACATGCTTAGTACAGCATACAGAGGTTTAGCTCACTTACACAGGGAGATTTACCTGTAAACCTGGTTCCAGAAGAAACACTGCATATTAAACCATGACTTTTTTTTGTCAGATAGGCCCATAGTGTAGATAAGCCTTTATAAGCTAGCAGCTAGTGAACACAAGTGCCACTAGCAAAGCTGAACAGTACTTACACTGGAAAAATGCAGAAGAAAGAGAAACTGATTTAAACAAGACATAGTTTTATGCCATCTAAGACAAGAGCTAGAAATCATGTTCTGCCATGGTCCAGTTACCTGGTGTAAAATGGAGATTATAAAACCAATTCTGGAAATAAAATTAGATTTTTATACTTACTCATTAAAGTTTAGTTACTCTAAATAAGAGTCAACATGCCTATTCCACTTAAGCAACTGCCAGACAATACATTTTTATTCTCTGTTTGCAATTACAATGTTTTCATTCACAGTTTTTGTGAAATAGAACTTTAATAGATTTACAATTTTGTGAAGCACTAGCAATGAACCAGAGTCCTTAGAGAAAAGGGGAGAAATTATGACATCAATTAATTTCTGTATGATATCAAGTGCCAGTTCTGAAACTCCAGGGCACAGAAGATGCTTTCAAGAGATTTCACAGCCCCTGCTATAATTTTGTCTAGACAATATTTGATTATAAAACAGTAGGACCTTTGCAGAACTATGGCAATCTCACACTTATTTTTAAAGGTGACCAAGTAGTCTGCAGTGTCCTATTAGGCCCTTGCCAAACTCTGGCAAAGACACTAAGTGTCCCTACAGGTCTGTCCTACATCAGTAACTTCATTTAGACATGAAGAATACATGTGATTTCTTTATGCTTTGTAATTAGTGTTTTAATAGAAACAGTTTCTCATTCCTAAAGTTATTTTCCATCGTGACTTCATACCATCTTAAGATGAACAGCAGTACAGCTATGTGATACAACCAGAAATGGTCACAAGCTTAGAGGGAATGGTAATAATCTGAGATAGGGGAGAGTCAGATTAGATGTTAGGAGAAATGTTTTCCCTGTTAGGATTTTCAGGCACTGGAATATTGCTCAGGGAGGTGGTGGAGTCACCATCCCTGGAAGTGGTTAAGAGGCATCTGGATCTTGAGGATCTGGTTTAGGGTTTAGGGGTTCCAGCAGTGACAGGTTAATAGTTGGATTCGATGATCTTAGAAGTCTCCTCCAACCTTGATAATGCTATGATTCTATGATTAGAAGTGACAAACAATTAAGTACTGCCTCAAAATTTCAGCAGTTGGACAGGAAATCTTTATGCATTTCTATTTAGAACAGGAACTGCAGGAAATAAAAGCAAACAGTTTAAGGATATGCTTTATCTCTCAGCATATAAAGAACATTTAACTAAGAGTATGACAAAAGCTCTGTCTCTGCTATCACAGAGAAAAGTCAGTAAATAAAATCCTGAGCAGTTAATGCTGTTTGGCTACATAAAATCTGTCCCTTTTTGTGTGCTTCACTGATAAAACTGACAGTAGCTAAGGGCAAATAACTAAACAGATGACTAAATAAGTAATGTACTTCTTGCATCATTCTGCCCCCAGAGGCATTTCATGAACATATGCTCTCTTTGCTTTAGATACACAGAATATCCCTTCAGTTATGGATAGAACAAAAGGTTTAATACTTCATAACTGAAGAGAAACACATTGTTCTTTATTCCAGAATGAAGGCTGAATACTAAAATGCTGCTTTGAAAGCATACTGATAGTAAGGGAGAATGACTTAGCTAAGAAAGACACAAAACATTCTGAATGAAACTCACAGTAAAGTAAATGTTCTTGAAATCCATACCGAGTGATCAAGCTACTTACAGGTGTAGGCCTTGGGGAAAAAAAAGAAACAAAACAACCTAAGTTAATGACCTGAAATTGACATGGAGAATCCAGAAATAAGAGAGGTTACTCCAGATGGAAAGAAACTACATGATATCTTAGCCCCAGGGAGCTATGCTGATGTTTAAAACAGCTTACAAGGTTACAATTTAGAGTTACTGTGAAGCTTATAAAACAAAGCTGCAATAACTGTTGTAAGGAAACCTCTGCTTCCCCAAGTTTTTCTCTTCATACAAATTGACACATAAGTTTATAGATTAAGGGACTGGAGCACCTCAGTGATGAGGAAAGGCTGAGGGAGTTGGGCCTGTTCAGTCTCGAGAAGAGACAACTGAGAGGGAACTAATTAATGGATTCAAGTCCATGAACAGGAAGTGCCAAGAGGATGGATCAGATCATTCTCACTAGTGGAAACCAATAAAACAAGAGGTAACAGCAAAACTGATGCACAGGAAGTTCCACCTGAATAAAAGGAAGAACTTCATTCCTGTGCAGTCACTGAGCACTGAATACATTGCCCAGAGAGGTTGTGGATTCTCTCTCACTGGAAATATTCCAGACCTGTCTGGACACAATCCTGAGCCATGTGCTCTAGGGTGGCCCTGCTGGAGTAGGAAGGTTGGACTATATGACCCACTGTGGTCCCTTCCAACCTAACTGATCTGTGACTGAATAGGAGAAAAATTATCTATAATCACATGTAGTGATCACATCAATATGCAATTGTCTAGGGAGCAGTGGAATGGCAATGAGGACAGATACTCAACAAAAAAACAACTACAAATTTTATTCAGCCAAAAAGGTTAAATATGTTTTATATTGTATATTGTTATATCTCCCTTATTCTTGCTTCGAAAGGTCTCGATTTCAAACAGGCCAGTCTAATATAACTGACTCTCTCATCCAGGAACTGAACTACACTGAAGGGAATCTATCCATGGGTCTTTCTTTTCCTTATCAATCACAAGTGAATTTAGTTCATGCAGACCTTCAGTAAAAACGTTTCACCCTGTGGTTGCAGGTGCTGTGACTTACCGAGTAATCGCGGTGAAGAGCCCACGAACACGCGCTCGATGTCGGGACACAAAGGCTTCTGTAAAAATCACCCCACGGTTTTCCTGGTCTAGCTGTCCATGAATAATTCTACCCAAACGCCTGGATAATGCCTGCAAATAGAAGAATTCAGTTTTTCCCCTGTCAGGGAGATGTAGAGATCCATGAGGTTACCCCTGAGCCTCTTCTCAAGACTAAACAAACTCAATTCCCTCAGCCCTTCCTCATACCACATGTGTTCCAGGCCTTTTTTGAGCCTCGTTGCCCTTGGTTGGACTCACTCCAGTGTCACAAAGTAAGCCCCCAAAACTGAACACAGCACTGAGGTGTGACATCCCCAGTGCTGAGTTCAGGGGGATGAGAACTTCCCTGGTCCTGCTGCCACACTGTTCTTGATCCAGGCCAAGTTGCCCTTGGCCTTCTTGGCCACCTGTGCACACAGTTGGCTCACACTGAGCTGCTGCCACCAGCACTGCCAAGGCCCTTTCTGACAAATAACACTGGAGTCACTCCTCCCCCAGCCTGAAGCTCTGCATGGGGTTGTTGTGTCCTCCCCCCAGCGCAGGACCAACACTTTGCCTTATTGAACCTCACGCAGTTTTCCATTTAGAATGACGGGCAGCTCATCACAATTAAAGCCATGGAGACTGCAAAGGTAACAAAAGAAGGTGGACACAATCAATTCTACATTTGCTAGGCTGGAGGTTTGCATCACCTGTATCAGGAAGTCTCCTGGAAGATCATATGCCTTGCAGAGTTCTGATATTGTCACCTGGCCAGTTTCCTGCAGCTTATCATTGATTTCTTCTGCTAACTGATTCAGGTAACTCCTTATTTAAAAACAAGATAGAAAAAGACAACACATTAAGTTTGAAATTCAAGATCCACATGTTGAATTGTTAATTGACCTCTTTTAATGTACCTCTTTCTGTTGCATCTTTGCAAAAATAAACTGACAGTTATTTGAAATTAATAAAGGAGAACAACGTAAGTAAAAATGCATATTTGTTTAAAAAGCCTGATAAATAGTTATCTGTTTGTAAGAAGATTTCAAGAAACATAAAGAGGAAAACATTATGTCAATGAAACTTAGCAAAGGGCTTCAGTGAGCAAGAGAGGTCTTAATTCTTTCAGGGGAGACAGAAACTTCACAATCTTTTCCATGAACAAATCCTGCAGTGCAATCAATAAAGAAGACAACCCCTAAGAGTATTACTTCAGTGGCTGGTAGTGTTCAGAAAGTCATGAAAAGCTCCCCAGGGAAACAGTCACAGCCCCAAGCTTGACAGAACTCAAGAGGTGTTTGGCCAATGCCCTCAGGCACATGGTGTGATCCTCAGGGATGTCCTGTGCAGGGCCAGGAGTTGGACTAATGATGCTCAAGGGTCCCTTCCAACTCTGATTATTCTGTGAAAAAACCTGCTCATACATCTTAGGCTTCTGATGTAAAGGAAAAAATGAGAAGGTTTGCCAATAGTTGAGGCAGACAGCAAAGCCAGAAAGCAAATGAGATCTGGCTGCTGGGTAAGAAATAAAACCTTTTAAGTTCAGGATGTTGGAGACAGACATTCACAGAATCAGAGAATCACAGAATCATCAGAGTTGGCAGGATCCCCTGAGGATGATCTAGTCCAACTCCTGCCCTGCACAGGACAATCCCAACAATCACACCCTGTGCCTGAGAGTGTTGTCCAAATGCCCCTTGAGCTCTGTCAGGCTTGGGGCTGTGACACTGCCCTGGGAGCTGTTCCAGTGCCCAAACACCTCTGGGGGAAGAACAATTTTCTAATCTCCAGCCTAAACCTCCCCTGAGACAACTTCAGACCATTCCCTTGGGTCCTGTCCCTGGTTGCCAGAGAGAGAGAGGTCAGTGCTGTCCCTACACTTCCTTCCATGAGGAATTTGTATCCAGCAATTTGGTCTCCCCTCAGTCTCCTCTTCTCCAGGCTGAACAGACCAAGGAAGGCCTTTCAGTAAGGCCTTTGCTCCATGGATTCACTGGATGCTTTGCTGAGATAGACTTCAGTTGGCATTTGGAAAAGCAGCACTGATCATCACCAAGCAGCCCTAGTAGCAGTCAAGCAAAATGTACTTTGCTTCAGAAGCAACAAAGGCTGCCCATCATTTTTAGTCTGTGTTTTAAGAAGTAAAAGAGGTATGAATTATACTTCCTCTGACAGTACTCACTCATTTATAAGCTGTCCCAGTACAAGCTGAACAGATTTTTCAGATTTAACAATGTCATTAGCTCTGTTTTCAATGTGCAGAAGGTCCACATTTATTACCTGAAAAAAAAAACAAACCCAAAGAAATTGAAATTAATTCTCAAACTCTGAGATATTACTTACACATTCCTATGTCTGAAAAAGCTGCTTCTATTTGTTCCTACTGTTGTATACTCAAACAGTTCATCTGTGATTTGGAGTAATGCAAATGCTTTAGGGGGGAAAAAGCTCTGTAACTGTGACAAGGTAAAAACAAACCTACATAATAAAAGCAATCCCAGAAAGCTACATCAGAAAATAGTAAATTGTCTTTCAAAAATTTTATTTTTTTAATTCCAACTGATTTTGCTCAAGCCGGAAGGGAAAATTAGTCACAGAGGAAGACCACTGGAGGATAAAGATTAGTGCAGACAGGAGATTAATGAACAGGGAAGATCCAAAGAGGCATGCAAAGTTAATTAGGCATGCTCCTGCAGCTTTAAATTTAAGTGGGAAACGTATTTCTTTTCTGTTTGCCCCCCTTAGTTTACAAGGGAAGGGTTCATAAAGAAAATCTGTGCATTTCAGCAGTGATTTCAGCAGTCCTAGACTATTATTAAGCAGAAAGGACCTTTCAGCCAAGCAATAAATGGATGGATGAAGCAACCTGCAGTACTCTGACAAGGAGCTGCTAGTTCTTCATGAAGTTTGTTCTGTTTATAACAAATAGCTTAGCTGGAGGGTAACTTATGAACTCCACACTTACAATACACATGGGAAAGGAAAAAAGTATATCTTTTTCATTATTCAAGTTACCTGTTGTAAGTCGACTATGTTTACTCGACCTTCAAAAAAAAAAAGGAATAAATACACTTTTAGTGCAGAAAACAGAAAACAGGTTTGAACAGATTTAGAACATAGCATAGCCCATAGTCCACAAGATATTTCTCGGGCACTTTTTTTACAGCCCAGTTAAACTAGTCCATGAGTACCAAACCAGAGATTGTCCAAACTTTCTACCTTTGCATGATGCTACTAACACCACCCAGCAACAATCCAAGCTGTCATACTGACATGATACACAGTGGCACGACACCAAATGAGGCACATCTGTGGCAAGAGTAAGAAAATGGCTAATCTGTATGAAGATAAGTTAATTTTGTAAACATATGATGCTGTGAAATTCACCCTTAAATTTAACTACAATGCATAGCCTTAAAAAACATTAAAGTCATTGACAAGAAGTCTGCAGAGTATTAGATTCCTTATATATCTCAGTCAGATCTTACAAAGCAGATGGTCCTTCACACTGGTAAAATAATAGACCTGTCAATAACAATGTACAAATATTATGGCTAATGGCACCAAAGGAGAATGATTTTGAAATTCCAAGTCAAGGCCAGACATCTGGGCCAGATATTTAACCATACTAAAATGCCACATTTCCTTCAAAAAGGATTCTCTGACAACTTGTACCTCAGAAGTTCTGCATGGGTGAAAATAAAGCAAATAACTTCTCTTGATATGCTTACCTAGAAGCTTGGCACAGATCTGAAGTGCAAGTAAAATAACAGTAGGTGAATTAATGTGTAGATGAAGGAAATGCACTTTTTCTGACAGACTCAGAGTACTGAAAACTTTCAAATTGTTTCTGTAGCCTTCGAAATTAGCTTCCAAACCCAAAGGAGGGAAGGAAATGCCACACTTACCACCACAAACGTGAAGCTCATCCCGGATCTCCTTAGTAATCTGTGCGGGAGTGACATACTCTTTGCCATCGAGTGTGTGCACTACTTCCAGCTGCTTTTCTGCAACCAGCTTAGTGACAATCTCTATACAGTTCCGTTCTGACAATCTACCAACAGCACAAAGAGCAATCAGTTATTCCAAGTAAGCACTTGCTAAAATTAATTTGATGGATCAAAAGTCCTAAACACAGGAAGTACAATGAGGATTATTTGCTGCTCTGTGTGAACAGCTTTTTGGACAAAAAACCCCTAACATCTGGATCCTGCTTATCACTCATCAAATGATCCATATGGCTTCACTTATGTGGGCCATCTCTCTAAAACAGCTTTGCATAGAATCATCAAGGTTGGGGAGACCTCTAAGACCACTGAGTCCAACCATTAACCTGTCATTGCTGGAACCCCTAAACCCTAAACCATATCCTCCAGTGCCAGATCCAGACTCCTCTTCAACACTTCCAGGGATGGTGACTCCACCACCTCCCTGGGCAATCTATCCCAGTGCCTGAACACCCTAACAGGGAAAACATTTCTCCTAACATTTAATTAGAACCTCCCGTCTCGCCTTATGACCATTCCCTCTAGTCCTGGAACAACTGTCAGCCCCTTGAGCTGTAGGAATGTGCCTGGGGGTGGATTTGGGAATGGCTGTGCTTACACAATTCGTGTCTTTGCTCCTGCTGTGCACTTTTTGGTTGTGCAGAGACCTCAGAGCAGCCTCTGAGTATCTGAAGGGACTACAGGGGAGCCAGAGAGTGACTCTGTGTTAGGAACTGCAGTGACAAGACAAGGGGAAGTGGGTACAAATTAAAAGAGGGGAAATTTAGGTTAGATATTAGGAAGAAGTTTTTTCCTGTGAGCCCCTGTCCCAGGGTGCCCAGGGAGGCTGTGGCTGCCCCAACCCTGGCAGTGTTCACAGCCAGGTTGGATGAGCCTTGAGCAACCTGCTCAGGTGGGAGGTGTCCCTGCCCAGGGCAGGGGGTTGGCACTACATCCACTGCACGGTCATTCCAACCCCTAAAGCTCCACGATTCCATCCCATCCCGCGCATCGCGGTGTTCACATCACACACCCCGCGGAG
>NW_008683507.1:0-3215 GCF_000695815.1 Acanthisitta chloris | reverse complement strand
ATCACCTAGTCCCAACCCTCCCTGCCAGGGGATCAGGTTGCTCAAGGTCTCATCCAGCCTGACTTTGACCACTACCAGGGCTGGGGCATCCACTACCTCCCTGGGCAACCTGTTCCAGTGTCTCACCACCCTCAATAGTAAGAAACTTCTTCCTAACATCTAGCCTAAATTTCCCCACCTTCAGTTTGAACCCATTATTCCTTGTCCTATCACTGCAGTTCCTGATGAAGAGTCCCTCTCCGGCTCCCCTGTACCCCCTTCAGATACAGAAAGGCTGCTAGGAGGTCTCCATGCAACCTTCTCCAGGCTGAACAACCCTAACTTCCTCAGCCTGTTTTCACAGGGGAGGTGCTCCAGTCCTCCTATCAACTTCATGGCCCTTCTCTGGACTTGCTCCATCAGCTGCATCGGCTGTATTGCTACTTTTCTGTTAGTTTGTACTTCAGCACATTTTGTTCTACAGAAGGAAAGGATTCAGGATCAAAACCCTGTGCATTGCAGAGCAGTAATATTGCCTATGCTCCCAGACAGTACCTGGATTCCAGGAGTCTGGAATCTGTCTCAACCACAGAATCTGGTTTGTACAAATTTTATGCTGGGACTTGTCTCTTGAAACCATTTTTTTCCACTCACTTTGCTATGGACTGTTTTGATGTGTGTATAGTCTAGTTTTCTGAGTAAGATTTTACAGAGTTTTTTTTCTGAACTGCTTTGCCATGGGAGGGTGAGTAAATATTAAACTGGCTCAGATTAAAGGTTCATGTAATCCAGTATCCTGGTTCCACTGTGATCAATAATGGACATCAAGGGAATAGTACAGGCAGAACAGCTGTTTGCAGTGTCTGAACCTCAGTGCCATACCGTGCTATGAGGACAACAGAAGTCTCCCTTTTTTCTTTATTTTTAATTGTGTGTTCTACCAATATTTCAGTTCATAAATATTATTAATTGATAGTTAACTTGCTTGACTAATGACAATAAAGTCTTACATAGCACCAATTCTTTAACACGTCACCTTCTTTGACTGTCCTTTATAATTTGTGCCTCATTGGTGTTCCCCAGGTGTGATGTCACTTCCTACAACAGCTCTGATCTTTTATTAGGTCAGTGCCCTAATCTCAGCATGCAGCTTACCCCACTTCATTTGTAAAAGTTCTTAAGTTGGCATAGAAGGATGTTTACATTTGGCTTTTTATTTTCCTGTGTCATATATGAAGGGAGCCTTTGCTGATTCTTAGATAAACTTAGTCAACTGATCTTGCTAATGGGTGCCAGTTACTTTAATAGATATTTTAGTGCAGAAGAGGTGGAACTGCTTTGTAACTGTAGACACATACAAAATGTTAGATTCCTCATATACTGTGGGGCTACTCTCATAGTTGAATATGTCTGTTACCAAGGTTGGGGTTGAAGATGGCAGGAAGTTTTGCCTGAAGTATCTAAACTGAACTAAGTGAAATATTTCTGGTTTGTGTCACACATTGGGGAGAGTTGGGTATGTTAATAAAGGGGTACATTACTCCTCTGAAATACTTGAAATTGTAGGGAATTATGGATGGTTGCAGTGGTAAATTCATGTGTACATATCAACTGTGAGCGACTCGTTATTGCACAGTAAAGGCAATGATTTATACAAGAAGTATGTGATCTTGTTTTTCTTGCCCTTGACTTTAAGACCACAGACACCGTTACCTTTTATCTTGTTTTTTTCATAAAGATAAGCTTGATAACTCTGTACTGATGGAAAATCACTGAACAGCTCTTTCTTCACAAGAAATTGGACCTAAAGCTGTGGGGCATTAGACCACAAGAAATATTAATATCAAGGGAAAAAATACTTGTCTTTCATTCATACAGTCATCATAAAATGTGTCTTGGATGCATTTCCATATTTTAAATTGTGACAAAATTCACTTCTGGATTTTCTGAGTTAGGCATTCTTAGACCTTTTTATCAACCATTATCAGTGATGGCCAATAGGCATCAGCTCATTTTGTAGGCTGTGAGACACAAAAATCTTAACAGAATTACAGGGGGTCTGCAGCCACGATATTAAACTAGGCCTGGAGAGGCACTGGGTGAACAAATCCTTGCATTCCTATAGCATGTGGATGTTGGCTTAACCTTGGGATGGACTGGGATGTAAGAAATGACAGAATGTTCAAGGTATTCTGGGCAGCACTAAGCATACCTGTTTCTACCCTGATACTTTTTCATAGTTTGATTAAAATATTAAACTGCTCTAGATGGGGGCAGAACATAAAAATGCTTACACATTTTTCAGGATTACACAGCAGTAACTAAGCTTGGTTCTCAGGCCCAGTATGATGGGAAAATGAGTCTGTAGAGTAAAAATCAGTAGTCATGAGGATGTGGTTAGAACACAAGCAATTAGCAGCAGTGCCTGGCAGCTCTTGAGATGTATCATTTAAAAGGGCTCTTAAAAATACTCTCAGCTGCTCAGAGTTGTCCTACGACATGCACAAAAAGGCAGAATCATTGATCCTGACTATCAGTTCTGCCGAGTGCCTGTTCATTTTGGGAGCAGCTTCAGAATTTGCCCTTTGTAAAGTGAAAATAAAATAAAAGAGATAAAATAAAATAACATTTGGTCATTTGATTAACCAGCAAAATGACACTCTTACGTTAGCTGTGTCTTCTTGGCTGCATCTTTTATTCTCTGTGTCCAGTCAGGGGCTGTGCTGAATAAATTACATGATTCTCAAAAAGAGGAGGGAGAAGTTTTGGTTGGTTTTCTGGTGTACATTATCACTGTGACTTCTGCTGTAGCTCTGCCATTTTACACCTCTAAAGCAATACAAAGGTGATGAGTATGACAAAAAGTGCAGGCACGCTTGTAAGTTCGCTTGTAGGTTCCCACGCGTTCAATAGTTAAAATGTATCAGCAAGCGGAAGCTGCAGCTACAGGAGGACTAGGATGGGCCTGCTGGGGAATCCCGCGTTTTGGGCTGTTCCGTGTGAAACGCCTCATTTGCTTGAGCTTTCCCCGGTAAGACCACGGGTGAGTGAGCCCATCTGCCGCAGCTGTAACCTCAAACTCTCAGAGGTCACGGAGGCAGAGTGCGCTACTCCTCTCCAGCGGAAACGTGAGCTGCTCGGCGGGGCAGGAGGGAGAGCAGCCAGATGGATGTTCGGATCCGTTGTATCCTTACAGGGGCAATTACACCCTTTCTGCCCCGCGGTCAGGGCTGCTC
>NW_008683506.1:0-5871 GCF_000695815.1 Acanthisitta chloris | reverse complement strand
GGGGGGAGGTTGTGTGCCCCCCATTTTGGGAGCCTCTCTCTTAGCGGGTGCCCTGCTGCTTCCAACTCCAGATCCTCGAGGAGTACCTGCTGGTGGAAGATGCCCCTCTGCTGGAGGAGATGGCTGAGGAGGATGAGGAGCTCGACTTGTACAACGAGATGACTTTTGGGTTAGGTAAGACCTTAGGGGGAGCCCTGGTGTCAGGGAGATCAGCCAGCACAAATGGGGACCCTGGTGGTCACTGCCAAGGCACTCACCCGCCCTCGTTGTGCTCTGCTACCCCCTCCAAGACCGAGACTCCATGGAGGAGGATGCCCCAAAGCCCCTGGTGCCACCAGTGATAAGCCCTGAGCTGGCTGAAGCGGTGGCAGAGGAGACTGAGACCAGGGAGGAACTGGGACCTGGAGCAGCTGAGCAGCCAGAGGAGCTGGGAGAACCCCAGGAGAAAGGTGGGACAGAGCTGGAGGTGGAGCACGTTGGCTTCAACTTGGAGGAAGAGGAGGAGGAGGAGCTGGAGACCGAGGAACAGGAGGAAGACCGGGAGCCCTGTGTGGAGCCCATCGACCTGGGAGACCCAGCCGTGATGAGAGCTGTGCAGGGCAAACCCACGCTGGAGGTGATGCCTGAGTGGAGAGGAGAGACCCTTTGCTCCCTGCTCCAGCCCCACACCTGTGGGAGCTGCCCCACGGAGGGCATGGGGGAGAGAGGTGGACCAGGCTGAGTACCTGCCTGTAACTCTTCTTTCCTTACAGAGCCAGGACTCAGCGGTGCTGGACAGCAAGATTGATGCTTTCTGGGAAGGGTTTGACAAGGAGGACATGGTAAAAATGTCCCCTCCCATCTGGTGATGAGGCTGAGCAGTCCCTGTGGTGACCCCCTGCCCCTCTCCTCCTGTCCTTCCCCATGCCAACCATCTCCCTGTCTTCCAGATGGATCCCATGGTGTGGGGCTCCTGCCCCCACAGTGTCCCACCCCACCGCGTGCTGGAGGTGGGTACCCCCAGCCAGGCCCTGGGACAAGGGTCACACAGGTGATTTGGGGTGAGACTCCAAAGCCTCATCATGGCTCTGGAGGTGAACAGATGTGTCTGGAGTGCCACGGCTGTGGGTGGAGGTGCCCACCCAAAGCAGAGCCTGAGTTTGAAGGCATAGCTGTTAGGTTTGAGGGGATTGGGACCCCCATGCTGGGTGTCCCTTATGGGTGCCACTGGTGGGAGCTGGTGCCTGGTCTGGTTAAGCAATGACTGAAGGTTTTGGTGAGCTGCATGATGATGCTGGGGGAGCTAAACTGATTCCAGCTGGGCCCCGTTCCCACTTGCTGCTGCCTCCTCCCTGCAGGATAAAGCCATCCTCCAGGTCCTGGAGAGGCCCCCCCCACCCACCAACATGGCCCTCGACTTCCTCGGCTCCCCTGTGCGGAGGGGCTATGGGGGCTCTCCCCGGATCAAGCACCCTGACTTAAGACTGATGTCCCCCAAGTCCTTCCCCCAGCGCTTTCTCCGGCAGGTAACAGGTTTGGGGGGGCTCTTGCATCCCCTCCTTCTTTACCCTGCCCTCCCCAGAGGGGCACCCTTGAGGACAGGCTTTTCCTGTTGACACCTCCCATCTCCTGCCCTGCAGCAGGTGCCTCTGATGTCTCCTCGCTCCCCTCGGCCCTTCCCGCCGGCTCACAGACCTCCTCCACTCTTGGCTTCCAACAAGGTAATGTGGTGGGCTGTGAGCCACTGCCATGACCCTGCTGAGGTGGTCCTGGAGCAGCAGGGGATGGGGACAGCAGAAGGATTCCGGGGCAGTCACCTTGCTGGATGCCCCACACATCTCCTCTGTGCAGGGAGAGGGGGACAGGAGCCAGAAACCAGCACGGAGCTGGCCAGACCCTCCGGGACACACTGGGAAGGCCCAGATACCTGATCTCCTCTCTCCCTCTCCAGACCACAGGGTACGTGCCTCTGACCCGTTTCCAGCCCACGTCCCCCACCATGTGCAGGCCAGCGCGGCCTCTCGCTATGCACTTCGGCCCCATGTCTCCCTCCTTGGACCCTGCTCTCTTCTTCAGCCCCTCAGCCTGCAGCCAGCTGAACCTCAGGTAGCAGGAGTGGGGTTTCCAGGTGGGACCCCACAAAGCAGTTGGGGGTGTCCCCCCTCTGGGGGTGTGCTGAGCCCCCCTGACCCCCATCTGGTCTCCCTTCCAGTACGCCCAGCCACATGACCCAGCTGCACCCGCAGCACCAGCGGATCCTGACGCAGCAGCAGGACAGGCAGACGCAGAGGTATGGGGGTCCCTGGGGAGCTGTGAGGTGCAGGGAGGACTCTGGGCAGTCACAGCAGGCTGAGACATTCTCCTGTGCCAGCGTCTCCCCCAAGAAGCTGTGGTCTTCTAAAGTGGACCCTTACTCTGGGCTGATGACCTCCAAGGAGAAGGAGTGGGTCGTCAAGGTGGAGATGATCCAGCTGCAGAGTGAGAACATGGATGATGACTACTACTACCAGGTGAGCTCCTTCTGGAGCACCTGTGGCTTGCTCTCCTTAGGGCCAGGACTTTGGGAGCTGGAGGTGCCCTCCCGGGCTGATGGAGGGGACTCCTAGCTACACCTGTTGTTACAGACATACTACCACCGGCTGGAGCACAAACAGGCAGAGGAGGAGCTGCTGGGTGGGCGCAACAAGCAGGAGCCCCCCAAGCTGGTCACACCATTCATCCAGAAAGTGGAGACATACGACTCTGGTGAGGGGCTGGGACAGGTGTTGGGGGGCTGTGAAGGGGCAACTAGCAGTCTCACCGTGTCCCACCTCTCCCGCAGTGGTGCGCATCGCGGGCTCGCTGGGCCAGGTTGCGGTGTCCACCTGCTACAGCCCTCGCCGGGCCATCGATGCTGTGCACCATGCCCTCGTGGAGGAGGTAGGTGAGGGGTGGTTGGTGCCCTGAATTGCCAGGAATGCTGCTCTGAGCTTTCCCTGGACCCTGGAGCAGTGGGATGGGGCACACAGTTGGAGAGGCTCTGCCTTAGTGGTGGTATCTTGTCTCCGGCCAAGGGGTGGGATGGGGCTCCAGGCAGCTGGAGTTGGCTGCAGTCTCCCCATGGGATTGCTCTGTATCCTGAAGCTGCCTGTTATCCCCAGAGAGCCGCTGGCCCAGCACTGGGCTGGTGGTGGTGCCTGGGGCTGGCTGTAACCCTTGTGCCTTCCTTTGTCCCTCCCAAAGGCTGCAGGGAGCCACCGGCTGCGGGCACTGCACAGGATCGAGAAGGTGAGCAAGCGGCGATCCGGGGCAGGGTGGTCCAAGAGCTCTGTTTTCATCCAAGGATTTCTCCAAGGGAATATCTGCCTGAGCATGGTCCTGGATAACCAGTTAGTGGAAGATGCTCCAAACTTCCTTCTTACCCTGTGCCGTTTCTCCAGCTCTTCCTGCAGCTGCTGGAAGTGGAGGAGGCACAGCGGAAGGTGTCCCTGGTCCCAGGGGAGCAGCAGCCCTGTGGTCAGAAGCAAAAGAGCCAAGAAGTGATGAGTATCTACCAAGCCTTGAAAATCAGGGCTTGCAGCAATGAAGAGTGAGTCTGTGCTGTGGGGAGAGGGGAGCTGGCTGCGAGTCCTGGTCCTCATGGGAATGAGATGGGTGAGGATGAGTAGTTCTGGATGATGGGGAGGGTTGGATCCTGCCTGCCATGTGTCACCACAGCCTGTGCTGACCCTGCCTCTGAGCCTCATCCTTCACTGGAGCATCCCTCTGGATGGACCGAGATGCTCCAGGTCCCTTGGGATCTGTGCCAATGGGAGCCTTCATCCCCAGGGAGGCAGAGGATGAATTCCTGCAACTGCTGTGTGTGCGGAAGGGCAAGAAACTCATTGCCCGACTGCTGCCCCACATGACCCGGGACCAACAGGAGAAGATCCTGCTGACCATCACTCACCACCTGCCCTTCCTCATGAAGAAGGACATGTCGGATGAGGCAAGCACCACCAGCCAGGGCAGAGATGGCCTGGGCTGCCTTCTTCTCTCTCTGCTCTGCTCTCACTGTGGGAGCACCCTGGGCAATGGGGGGAGGGCCTGTCTTCTGGGGCTGACATGGGACAGGAGCCTCTTCCCTTCCCTGGGAAGGAGGAGAAAGGTCTCCAGGGGGGATTAAAGCAGTCCTGGTGGAAGTGACTTACCTCAGTCACTTGGGTGGTGGGTACAATGTTGGTGTTTGCATCCCCCCCAGGTGTTGGGATGGGGCTGTGACAGTGATGGGTCAAAGGGGCTCAGCTTCCTGCTCTCCTCTCTGCCCTGCCCAGTCTCTCCCCCTGCTCTACAGCCCATTGAACGTGGTGGTGGGCAGGATGACCTTCAGCAAACTCATCGAGGTCCTGCAGGAGCTGACGCAGCCTCTGCCCGAGTCCTCCCTCGCTATGGCCTTAAAGAACCAGGTATGTAGCCCTGAGTTGAGCAGAACCTCATGACATCCCTGAGGTGCCACCACTGCTGGCTGTGACACACCTGGTGCTTCCCTGCAGTTTGGGATCTCTCTGCTTTACTCCCTGCTGAGCCATGGTGAGAGGCTGCTGTCCTCGGATGTGCCGCTGGAGCCGCGCAGTGGAGACTTTGAGGCCTGGTGAGGGGCTGTGGGGGAGCAGTGGGTTGGGGGTTTGCTGACTCATGGGGTGCTCACCCCCCTGTGCTGATGCCCCCAGGACAGACACAGTGTACCTGGTGGCCCGGGAGCTGTCTCAGGTGCCCAAAGCTTTGCTGGTGGAGCCTCTCTCCTTGCCCAGCAACCTTCTCTCGCTCTTCTGTCGTTACCTGGACAAGCAGACAGTCTACCACCTGGAAGCCAAAATGGAGTGAGTACAGCCTGGAATGACTCCCTGTCTCTCTTGGGGTTCTCCTGGGAGAGGAGCAGACAGCATTGGGGTGTCACTTCTTCCATCCCTCTTTGGACTTGCCACCAAACATCCACCTGGGTCAGGCTGATCCTTATGACTTTGCTCCTGCTTCTCTGGGGCGGGTTACTAACCTCCTCCTTTCCCTGAAGGTGCTCCCCACTGCCATCAGAGGGACTGCCATGCTGTGCTGAGCCCTGGGAGCTGGGAGTGGGAGCTGGGGCCAGGCAGGACCTGATGCCATGACTTCTGAGTTTGGAAGCGAAGGCTGACCTTGGTGCAGGGCACTTTGGGTGATGTGGGACTGGCGGGGGGGGGGCCGCTCCTGGAGTGTGGGGGGCAGGTGTAACTTATTCTAGCCTCACACCCAGCAGCAGTGAGAGCTGGGTCACAGTGGGTGTGAGGTGAGGGCTGCACAGGGGCGCTGGAAGCACCTAGGGGGTGATTTTGTGTACAGCACTGGAAGTAAAATAAAATAAAAAGGTGATTAACAAGCTCCTCCGGCTCCTGTGGGTGACTTCTGCTGGATGCTCAGGGATCCTGTGGCAGTTCTGGGCATGAACACCCCAGTCTGGTGTGGTGGGGATCTGGTAAAGGGGAAGGAGAAGCAAGGAGGAATGCTCAGAGGACCCAGAAGGAGGATAAAAGAGGATGGACAAGGGAGTCATAGAACCTGTGCAGCTGGGGACAGAGAGGAACTGAGGCCCCAGGGAGTGGAATGGGCTAGGAGAGAAGGGATGTGGTGGGGAAGATGAGTCAGAGCTTGTTCCGAAAGGGAAGGAAAGATCTGTGCAGGCAGGAGAAGAACCGTAGAATCATCAGGGTTGGAAGAGACCTTTAAGGTCATCAAGTCCAACAGTTAACCTGTCGCTGCTGTAACCCTTAAACCATATCCTCCAGCACAGGTCCAGACACCTCTAGTGCAGGTATGGGGTTCATCCTGGGATGTCCTGGTGGGATATGGGGATCCTTCTGAGATGTCTGTTGAGGATATTGGGCTCATCCTGGGCTGTAT
>NW_008683505.1:0-956 GCF_000695815.1 Acanthisitta chloris | reverse complement strand
CCTGTCACTGGGCACCACTGGAAAGAGACTGGCTCCATCTTCTTTACACTCTCCCTTATTTATGCACATTGCTAAGATCCCCATAAATCTTCTCTGGAGCAGCCCCAGCTCTCCCAGTCTTTCTTCATCTTAGCGATCACAGAGTCACAGAATGGTTTGGGTTGGAAGGGACCTTAAAGATCATCTAGTTCCAGCACCTCTGCAATAGGCATGGACATCTTTCACTAGACCAGGTTGCTCAAAGTCCCATGCCACCTGGCCCTGAACACTTCCAGGAATGAAGCAACCACAACTTCTCTGGGTAAATTGTTCTACTGCCTCACCATCCTCCAGTCCCTTGATCATCTTCATGTCCCTCTGTTGGACTTTCTCCAGTATGTCCATGTCTCTGTGTTGTAATGTGCCCAGAACTGGACATAGTACTTCAGGTGTGGCCTTAGCAATGTTGAGCAGAGAAGGATCACCTCCCTCAACCTGCTGGCAACATTTCTAATGCAGCCCAAGAGGTTGTTGCTGCTCTTTGCAGCAAGGGCACATTGTTGGCTCATGGCCCATTGTTTGCTCGTGTTCACCCTGTTGTCCACCAGGACTCCCAGTCCTTTTCAGCAAAGCTGCTTTCCAGGCACTTGGGTGGCAGCTTGGGGGTTGTTCTTCTGCAGGGGCAAGACTTTGTACTTCTTGTTGAATTTCTTGAGGTTCCTGACAGCCCATTTCTGCAACCTGTTGAGGTCCCTTCTGGATGGCAGTGCAACTCTCAGGTGTATCAGCCACTCTTCCCAGTTTTGTGTCATCAGCAAGCTTGCTGAAGGTACACTCTGCCACATCATCCAGATTATTAATGAAGATATTAAACACAATAAGGACCAGTATTGACCCTTGGGGTAACCACTAGTTACTGGCCTCCGACTAGACTTTGTGCCACTGATCATCACAACTGGTCTTACTATTAAAGACTG
>NW_008683504.1:0-664 GCF_000695815.1 Acanthisitta chloris | reverse complement strand
TGGGACCAGTTTAAAAAGGCAATAGGAAGTGCTGGGACCAGTTTAAAAAGGCAACGGGAGTGGGCGGAGCCCCTTGTAATAATGACAAACACTCCTGACCCAAAATCGCTTTAATTCAGGGCAAAAAGTACTAATTAACCCTCTCAAATCACCCAACTCACTGGGAGAGTGGGAGGATCAATCCTTAAAGGGGCAACGACTCTGTCAGAGCCTTAAAAGGGCAACGCGGGTTTGGGTTCGAAATGGAGGTCGTAAAATTTTTGGGATGTCTCAAATAATGGAGGAAGACCCAAAAATTTGGGAGGTGCTCAAAAAATTTTAGGGGTTCTCGAAAAATTTGGAAATTTGGAAAGTCTGGGAGGGTGAAAATTTGAGAAATGAGCGAAAAAATTCGAGGGGAAAGTCCAAATTTGAAATGGAGGTTGTAAAATTGTTGGAAAATGGCTCAAATAAAGGAGACCTCAAATTTTGGGGGAGACCGAAAAATTTTAGGGGGTCCTCAAAAAATTTGGGGGTTCTCAAAAAATTTGGAAGTTTGGAAATTCTGGGAGGGTGAAAATTTGAGAAATGGGTGAAAAAATTTGGGGGGAAAATTGCAAATTCGAAATGGAGGTCATAAAATTATTGGGGTGTTTCAAATGTTGGAGACCCAAAAATTTTGGGG
>NW_008683503.1:0-256 GCF_000695815.1 Acanthisitta chloris | reverse complement strand
GCTCCCGGTGAGTCTGGGGGTTCATGGGGGCTGGTTTGGGGTGGATTGTCTTAGAACAGGGGGGGACACCCAAAACTGGGGCCTTGGGTGTCATCTGGTGGTGACAATGACCCTGGACTTTGGGGACAATGATGATGATTATGGTGATGACGAGAAGCCTGGATGATGGTGACGCTGACAGCGATGATGATGTTAAGGATAACAAGCCTGGACTTTGGGGACAGTGACAAGGACGATGCTGATGCCGGTGGCCGCT
>NW_008683502.1:0-2176 GCF_000695815.1 Acanthisitta chloris | reverse complement strand
GGGGGGAGGAAAGCATTTTATTAAGAATATGGACATGGTTTTCCTTGGATACGGCTATGCTCTAACTGTAAGAATTATGAAAATACTTTACCATCATTTGGTAATCGTCAGAATTAACCAGTAGAATTTAAATTCATTATTATGAGAATAATTTCAAGAGGAATTTTCATTTAATCACTTCAGAACATTCACATGCTCCCAACATAAATACTTTATAATCCTGTACACCTTTAATATTTTTAAATGGAATAAATATCTGAGTCAGAAGACAATGTCTTTTCTATAGGTGTGCAGTATCTTAAAGAGAAAGATTATTTATTGGACATTTAATTTTAAACTAAGCCTTCCACATCTGTTCCACCCTCTAATTGCAAATTCAAAAAGAACACACTCCTGAATTACACCTTTAGAAGTTAGATTAAGTTATTTAAATGCATTGGTAAGATCCTTGTTCAGTGCAGTACAGATCTACACTGCTTTTCTTACAGCTTAATTGCAAATCAAGAAACAGGTTCTTACTGGAGAGTATGACACTCCATCAATTGATAAACAACAATTCATCATAATCCAAAGCTTCCCTTTGACGTGGTCATATAAGCAATGGTAACATGGCTTTACTTCACTTCTTACCTGTGACATCACTATCAGGTGGTGTTTCAAACTTCATTCTAAGACAGACAACTTTTTATCAAACCAAACTGCAGCATTCAAGTAGACATACATAATGCATGCTGCAATAAATAGAACTTACATTACTGTGGTAGCTAAGTTTGTTACTGCGATCTTCAAAATGTTACTAAACACCATTACAAAGAAAAAATATTAGAAGGCAATGAATGGCACTCACCCTATAGTGCAGATATACAATCCTTTAAAATGTTCACATTCTTCTACAAGAAAAAAAATGATAAAAATTACACAAGCAAATAAAATACATTTGACTTTATTCCTTGGAGGAATACAGTTTTTCAAATTTCGGATTGAAGCTTATAGACCTCTATTTAGGCTTTTAAATTTAAAGGCCATCTTGATATTTTTCCCCTTAAGATAGTGATCAGTGGGCTCCAAATTCTGAATACATGCTTTACATTTAAGGTTCCCTGATAGATTTTTCTATCAGCCACCTGCAGGTAGCCAGATGCTACGCTACTTGATACCATCTCCTATTAGCTTTCTACTTCTGACAACTTAGAAAATGATAGGCACAGAGATTTTGTCATCAGTCTGAGTCTGGGCTATGCAAGTCCCACCATTTACACAGGAGTTACCAGTGCTCAGCACCTTCAAAATCAGCAACTCCTTGTTTCTGCAACAAACACTCACTGAAACTTTACAGTCAATAGGTTCTGTATGGAAATTTCTTGGAACTTAAAATATATTTCTTGCCCCAATTTGTCTCATTTCTCTATCATCTTATTTCTCTATGTGTAGCTACACATTCAAGGGCTTCCTAATGATCTTCAAGTTCTAAATCAATTGGTGCTCTTACACTTTTATAGATAGTTAATGGTCTCTGTTAAACAATTCATACAAAAATTTCCTTGAAGCATATGTTTATGATTCCTAGAAACCACTGGAGCCAGCAGTGGGTGAAGCCCATGATCACAAAGGAAAAAAGTTATTTTTATTCATCAGCTTTTGAGACTTTTGTTTAAATTAAGACCTACTGAATAAGAGTTCAAAACTGGTACAAACTAAGGAAACTTTTGTTTAAATTAAGACCTACTGAACAAAGTTCAGAACTAGTAAAAACTAAGGAACCAAAGTATATGTTCAACATCTCCTTTGTTTGAAAAATTTTTAGAAGTAAACTTAGTTGGAAAAGTGAGCATAAGGGCAAACTGAGAATTAGTTACATACTAGGTACATTAAAAGAATAGAGTATTTTATCTTGTGGCCTCAGAAATCACTGTGAGGTCAGTAATCAGAATACCAACAGAAAACAATAACTTCCACACAGTGTTTCAGAAATAGAGAAGGGTTTTTAATTGGCTTTTTTTTTAAATTTGAATACCTGTGAAATAGCCCTTCATCAAAAAGAGATAAAGATGTGCTTATTCTTATCCCTAGAAAGAAAAGCTTTTAAACTGGGATTTGAGAATGTGCTTAAAGGAAGCTTACAGTAAGGATTTCTCTCTGATCTGGACATGCATCATCCTTTCTCTTGATAATATAT
>NW_008683501.1:0-11968 GCF_000695815.1 Acanthisitta chloris | reverse complement strand
GTCCCGGGCCATCGCAGCCCGCCCCGCGCCTCCGGACCCTGGGGCGCCCAGGCACAGCCCCGTCTGAACGGGCTTACACCGCAAACTTGGGGCTTTTTTGGTCCAGGGCTTTGGGAGGGAAGGCATTTCACCTCCCTGTTCCCCAGGATGATATTTCCTAGCCTTCCTCATTAGCATATGCCACCTTCTCCCCAAATGAAGAAGGTGAAAATATGGTTTAATATGTACATTTCCATGGGGTGAGCAATCTGGAAGGTAACTTACCGAATCAGCAGATTTATCAAGGTGAGTTGATAAACACTGTATTTGTGTAATGGGAAAGCCTCATTACCTGCACCGTGCTCACAGAAGTTTTGCTAACAATCTTCAGCTAATTGCAGGTTCAAGAGTCAAAGTGCGCAAGAGTATCACAGATGGAGCTTCACAAACCTTACCCACAGAGGAATACAGTCAAAAACACCTATGGGATTTCAAGGCCAGGGATGACAAGTGGTGGAGATGTGCCTGTTTCTATTAGCTAGCAGCACACTCAGGACTAATACAGTAAATACCACATTTGGTTACTTTGCCATATGTTAGCAACCCCAGATGGGGAAGGAAGATGTGAGGATGCCAAAGATGGGCTTGACAGCAGCACAGCTGCACACAACACACCTTGCAGAAGGGCTCAGAAGCTTTGCACTGTAGTTTTCTGTCTTGAACTGTGCATTGGTGAAGTGCTATGCTGAAGCTAATTTCCTAGTAAAAGTCAGCACCAGCTACAGGATTAAAAATTCCCCAGTTTCCCTGCACGGGAGGTAGGTTAAGCCTCCTTCCTGCCCAGCCTCTCCTGGCTCTTCTGCCGGAAGCAGTCTTTTTGCTGCAAGTGCTCTGAGTTCAGCACAAGGCACTCTGACCTGCCTGCATCTGACCATTCTGAGATGCGGTTTTCATCAGCCTTCTGTATCTTAGACATAAATGATTGACAAGACATCCAACAGCCAAACCCAGCTCATGGAGCACTTCTCTCTTCTTGGGAGCTCTGGATTTGACAGGCCTTTTGGGGCTATTCTGAGTGCATGTTGGAAGGAGGGGGTACAGGTGGAAGTCTGGTCTGGCAGGGTTATTAAGTTGAACTGTGAAATCATGTCTGTCTTGGTCTGGACTCTAGATGCCGATCTAGGAGTATAAAGGTCCCTGAACAGACAGAAGCTGGCCACTGTGGTGCAAGTGGCATGTCCTAATCTCACTGCAGCAGGTTAGGGCTCAATTACTCTCTAATTACTTATACAATGAGTAACAGCTTCCAGATGTCCTACTGAGGAAGAGTGAGAAAGAAACTTATTCTCTACACCTACCAATTAGGCCATGGATTTATTGATCATCTGAAGTGGTTGCCTTAATTTGCTATCAGCTTTTGACAACATGAAAGTTGAGAAACTATCCCAGCAAAGCTTCAATCAAAATCAGCACCTTCCCATTCAGTGAAATGAACTGCTGTTGTCCAGAAAAAAACGTGTTGTCAAAAAACATGATCCTTTTCTCACAGGAAGGACATAAACAAACTCCTGCTCAGATCAACAACTTTTGCTACCCAGAGTTTCATGTTCATTTTCTCTTGTTTGTACACTTGCAGGAATTATGTTGTTTGAAACGTTCAAACAATAACATGCATTTAAGGTATTAATTACACAGGATTAATACAGTTTTGATTCTGCTTATCATATTTGACATAATGTAAACACAGCAAGTGATAACATGTATTGGAAAACAAATCATGTTTCTTAACTGAAACACAAGCAGCTATGAGGAAATTCACATCACTGGTTTCAGGTGGCATCTTCAGTACTTTAACAGTAGTGCTAAGCAAATTGTCTTTCAAATGTCATCATGATCATTATACCAAGAAAGGCTGGATCTTCCCTTTCAGTTTTCGGATCCAGCAGTGAATCTGTACAATGTGCATGTTCTAAACCACAGTAAGTGGACTGGAGAACAGGACTAAATCTTTTTCTTCTGGATTTTTCAACTAGCTCCATGGGGTTGCACTGTGTAACAGAGACAGAACTGCAGGTGTTTGCTTTTTCTCATTGCTACAATAGACATTTTAATGTCTTCCAAACTCAGCATATTTTGTTGTCTTCTTGTAGCACCTTGCCCCATCTCCACGGGGTCTTATGCAGTCTCTCATCTCACTGCCTCTGTTCTTGTGAGATCCCTCTGGCCAGTTCAGATCAGTTGTCCTGGCCATGCTCCCTCCCAGCTTTTTGTATGCCTACTGGCTGGCAGAGCATGGGAAACTAAAAAGTCCTTGACTTTCGGTAAGCACAACTAAAACATTAGTGTGTTATCAATATTATTCTCACGCCATATTCAAAATGCAGCATTGTACCAGCTACTAAGGAGCAAATTAACTCCATCCCAGGCAAAGCCAGGACAGCTACTTTAGAGAAATCTTCCACAGTATTATTTAGCGATGTTCTTAGGTGTCTGTTCAATTAATTTGTTGTCAGCTCTTTTTCTGTTTATGGTGTTTGGACATGACAGAATGACCCTGCAAGGATATTCAGAGGAGCAGTATCATCATCAACATTCCTTGTGAAATTTGGATCAGTTCCTTAGAAATAATCATGTGGCACCTGTATTTTGAGCACAGGGATTTTCTTGTGCAGAGATGTCCTGTAATTGTTACCTCTTTGTTTCCAATAATATCACTAGGGTACATTTCCAAGCATCCTCTTAGAAACATCTTTCCAGCTTGTATCTTTAAGAAGCCCTTCTTGCACAGACTGTGTTGTTTGGAGTGAACAACAAGAATGGGATGACATTTGGAAGTGCCTTATGCCTTAAAACACCACCATAAACATAAGAGGTTAAATATTTCAAGATTTCTAGTTCCCTAATTATATGTTTGTAGCATTTCCAATCCTCATCCTATCCAAATCCTAAATTTGAAGAGGTGTACATTTGCAAAAGGTTTTTGCTTCTGACTCTAATCATATGTCTTTCAAGGTAACAACTTGTTTGCTTGAATTGCTTGTCCTCTCATCCTTAGCTTGTTTGGGACACAATGAGAGAAAGAGTGATGTGCAAAGAAAGATCAACAGGGATGAAAGAGCCAAATAGAGGCATAAAAGTCACAGTTTATGTTGACATTTTGAATGAAACCTCCTTAGTTGTTTGTTTTTTCTATTTCTGCATTCCACGGAAATTTGAATGAGTGCAATTTGCAAGCAAAATAATTTCAATGTGAGTGCTTAATGGTCTTGAGAAGGAAACTTCAGATTGCATAACCCTCTAATACCAACACACCTTTTCAAATCTCACCAACTATTGTTGGTGCCTCAGGATTGAAGGAAGTATTTAAGTTGGCCTTGAATACTAAGTATTTAAATCTGAATTATTTGGAGTCTCTAATGCATTTGGTGGAGAATTATCCTTTTTCATTTAAGAGAACAAATTTCAAAATTTATTTATGGACTCCTCATGCAGTGAGATGTGGCATGCATAATTAGTTTCTCAAGAGAACAATTAGTATGAGAATAAAATTGTGGTACAGATTTTACTGCTTTAACTCAAATGGATAAATAAGTTACATGCTTGAACTTTATTCTCGTGGCTTTGGGATCTTTTGTTTATTCAAGGTGTTCAATTTTGCATCAACAGAATTACAATTCAACTAGTTTGCTTACTTGCGGTTAATATATGAGAAAGGGCTGTCAAATGTTCACCAGAATGATCAACAAGAAATTGATCTTTTTTCTGAGTAGATTTTTCTGAATTTCCTTATTTTATTTCTGTTATTTCCCCTTTTTCCACTACCTGCTATTCTAACTATATCAGTTCACATGCTCTAGCTGGGATTATTTTGATACGTATTTGCTTTAGGTGTACAGTGTGGGTACTTCAATTATGCAGCTTGGCTCCCTGCTGAAGGAGAAGGACATACACTCCAGAAAAAGACTTTGCTGCTTTGATATGCTCCCTGGACAAGCCTGTCTCTTTCCACTTTCTACACAGGAAGCCTCTGGAAATGAGCCTGCTAGTTTTGGCACTTACAAATACTCTGAAACATGTTTCCTGACAGTGCCCCAGTGCCATAACTACCTCATATTTTTGATTATTTTGATCAATTTTTCCATTCATACTCCAGAGTGTCTATCAACACTTCCAACATCTCCCTTGTTATCTGCCTCCCATCCTTCTTTGTAATTGCTACTGCTAAATCCACTGTGCTCCCTCAATCCTTTCATACCCCCATCCCCTCATATTACAAAATTTTCCTTCTCCTCCCTCTCACATTTCTTCTGCCAGAATCCCTTTTATTTCTGACTGACAACTCCCAAGAGACATTTCCTCCCAAATTGCTGATTTCTATTTAGCTTGTTCTTCCTAATTTTTTTTTGTTTCTCTAGGAACTGACTGCCCTGCCTCTCTTTTAAAACCATTTTTGATCCTCTTCAGTCCTATTATTTTCTGCCAAGGATACCCATGCTGGAGATACACAGACGCATATATGGCTTGGAAATGTTTGAAGGCAGTTACACGTATTTATACCAGCTCTTTGAGTTTAATTGGTTTGTTTGTCACACATCCTCAAAGCAACATCTATCACCAAAAGTAAATAAGAAAGGAGGTCCAACCATCTCCATCTGTTGATTTCAGTTTGGTTTGTCTCTTCTGTTTTCCTCTATAACATGAGATTCATTGCAGCTATTTCTGATGTTATCTCTGCATTTCAAATAGCAAATCCCTGGGGGGTTTTTGAGAGTGGAAATGGTGCCAGCATCTTTGGTCTCTCCCAGTATGCTCCTGGGGCACACCATAGTTTTTGTGGCCTCTTCTACTGCAGTCTTATGGCTGTTGCAGGATGCTGAGGAGTGGTGGGTGGGTGATCTGTGGTGGCAGGGACACAGTGGATATGCGTCATGTGGATTTTCATGACCAAACTCCATGGGAGGGGGACTTTACTAATCCAGGCACAACAAGACTCTTAAAATAAATGTCTGATATTTTAGTGTATAGGTATCCAGTGTTAGCACACATTTAAATAGGTTATTGAGTGGAGTTTGATGAAAATGTGGATTTTGGGCTAAGGCAATGGGGAAGAAATAGTAACTTTAACATGAATTTCTAAATATGCAAAAAGAATGGTGTAGATCCAGCATCATAAAGCCTCCACAGCTTCTGCACAGTCAAGTTAATACCTATAATGGAAATGCCATCTAATAGTGTTCACAATTTGCAAACTCAGTGAATGCTATGATGCACAAGGAAGCATAAAGATAGAAATGGCAGTCAAGATGAAGCACTTTGGCTGCAGCTGGTTTTAAGGGAATCCATCTCTTGCTACAGCAGATGCTCTGTATCTGTACAGTACCATTAGCTGTTCACCATTTTAAAGGGGCTCATTTCAAAAGAGGCACTGATGGGTACCCTACAAGTACTCATCTTCTTCCACTGGCTATGAACACCAGATTAAATATAGCCCTCAGTGCAGCCAGCGGCTGTAGTAAGAGAGGTAAACTGCACCCTTGTCATCAGTGCCTGTCCAGTTCAAGCAATCAGGACTTTACGTGCCAGAGAGGTGAACTGCACCTCACTTGGAGGTTAATGCTCATTTCCATTTCCTTTATTACTGAAGTGTCAGTCTCCACCTAGATATCTTTTGCACAGGGATCTGTTTTTTCAGCATGTTTGTTTCATCAGTTGTTTTAATAGCTCCTATTTGATCTGTTCATAAATTAGACCCACGAGCCAGTATTAGAAGCAGCAGTAGGGTCCAAAAGCTTATTTAAATTTTGTAGTAAGAAGAGACAGCCCTGTTTCTTTCCTTAGCGTTATCAACATCTCTACAGTCAGAGCATCAATAAAATTTTGCATCTCTTCCTCCAGAGACAATTGTTGCCAAAGCAAAGTGTGGTTGTATCTCCTCATAAGTTTTTTTTCATAGACATGAACTCATTGACGAGTAGAAACTTGGGGTGCTAGGAGTTAAGAACATACAACACACCCAAGGTGTCCCTAAAAGTCCTACTGCAGTATGACTGGGGACATTGTATGGAAGTGGAACTGATTCTGGTGGCAAATCCATCTTTTTCTAGTATCATGGAGTTTTGGAAACCAGCCAAAGAATCTACTAATTTTGGGTGGGGTTTTTTTTTTTGATTGATTGATTGGGATTTCTCTGGTGGGTTTTTTTTTTCTATTTTATATAGACCAGTGCTGGAAATTTCAACATCTCTAATTTAGAGTACCAGCAGCTTATGACACAGTGGAAGTGGAAAGAAGAGCTGCTTTGTTTCTTGATGTTATATAAGTTCTTCCACTTTTCTAAGCTACCCACAAATATTTTATCAAGCAGTAAACACCGGAATTTGACTACTTCCTAACAGTCTCAGCTTAAGGGTATATATCAGTTTGTATGGTTTTTCCTTAAAAGAGCTCTGCAGAACTGAGATTATTAGACCTTCTCTTGAGAGTTTCAGCTTTTTTACACTACATCTTTTGTATCTCTGAGACCAGAAATGGACAACTGAGGAACTGTCTCTATTGTAACCTGAGGGCAAAGTTAGAGCTTCATGAATATTATGGCAGCTCAAGCTTCAAATAAGAAAAAAATTTTGCAAATTAATTAGCCAAAACATCAAATCTAGGTACCTAAATTTTGGACCTGTCTTTATGAATGAGATGGATATGGAGACATGAAGAACAGTATCAATTGCCTTGTATGTTACCTTCTGCTCTATGCCAGGAACATCCCATTCCTTTCAGTAACAAAATGCTGAGCCTGGCCTTATTTTCCCCTGAATGTCATACACAGCTGACTTCACAAGTTTAAAGACAGAAACCATTCAAGAAAGGAAATATTCTTGACCCCATCTTTCTATGATTATTGATTTAGCATTTCCTCAGTGGCCTTATACAGATAAAAGCAGCAATAAAGACAGCAAAAAAAGGACAATAAAAGACAGACAAAATGGTATATAGGATATGAGAATGATTTTGAGGGACAGTGATTTTGTCCATGTGACACATGTGAGTGTTGTCGACATGCAGGGGCTCCAGGCTTGGGGTGGGGCAGGGTGGGGGCCTCCCTTCATGTGGCTGCTGTGACCCTACCGGGACCACAGACTGGACCTCACGTGTTCCTCTGTGTCCCCCGTGTCATCCCTGTGTCCCCTGTCTCCGCTCATCCCATGACCATGTCAGCTCCATGTCCCTCAGTGCCCCATGCTCCTCGTGTGTGTCCCCGTGTCCCACCTCCTAATAGCTTGTACCTCTAGCCTTACTCAATCCTTTATCTCTCCAAATCCTTGCTTTCCTCCAGGCTCCTTTATCTAGCTGCCCCAAGGTAAAGCACCTCTCCTTTTCCCCAAATCCCACCCTGAACCACCTTTCTTCTTCCTTGTCCTCTGAGGGGGAGATTCCAGCCAGCACCACAGCTAACTTCCCCCCTGTCTCCCCATGTCCTCCATCTGCAGTGTTCTCCCCTTGTCCCCCACCATGTTCACCGTGTCCCACATCCCTCCTGTCCCTCATGTTCCCCCTGTCCCCAGTGTTGCCCCCATGTCCCCCCCATCCCCAGTGTCCCCCCATGTCCCTTCAAGTCCTTCATGTGCCCCATGTCCCCTCCCCTTCTCATCTCCACTTTTGTTTTCTCAAAGCCACCATGGCTTCTGCTGTCAGGGCACCGGTAACACCGGCAGGGGGACACAGACCTTTGGGGGGGCACAGCTTGGGTGGCAAGAGTGGCCCCTCCTGAACCCGAAAGATGAACTGGTGCCCTAAACAGGTGTGAGGGTGACAGGCGGCAGGGGTGCCACCAAGTGCCCACTGGTGTCACTCATGTCCCCAGGCCATGGACTCCACCTGGCACGTGTGCTACCAGCCCTAGCTGGCTGCACTGGCTCGACCCCAAGCAGCACTGCTTCCTCATCCCCTGGGGACATGCCACCAGGCACGCCTCAGGGCCACAGGACCAGGACATCATCTTCAAGGTGACGGCGGGTGGCTAGATGCCCCAACCCTGGCAGTGTTCAAGGCCAGGTTGGTCTAGAGACAGAATAGCTGTTAGCATGAATCAAAATTGTGCCAGGGATTGTGTTAATGATTTATCGGTGTGGATGATCCCCGTGTGCTGGCATTCCTCAGTTTACTTCTAGAGATGGAGCTAGTACAGCCCACCTATTCCAGCTCTGCACCAGGACCCTGACTTGCAAAAGAGGAGCCACTGGCCTAGGTATCTAAAGGGGTTGAATCAGGCTGTCAGTGCCTCTTTCTGTGATGAAAGTCCCTAAGCCGAGGATATTTCAGACATGAACACTTATCCCCCTACCCAAACAACTGCAGAAATCCGGGATCTATATTCCAGCTTCTTGTCCATAACCCTCTCTGATCAGCACACCTAAGGGTAGGTGAAATTCTCCCCATGAATCAGCCAGAATTGACCTGGAGTTGCATTATTTGCAGAATCTCTGTGCTTCAGGCATATGAGAAAAAATGTGGCCAAACAGTTCCACCAGACTGCAGAACAGGATTCCAGTATCTTGGATGCTTTGATTTTGAAGCACTCCCAACATCACCCTATATAATCTTGTGGGGTATTCTCCTGCAAGGCAAGGCAAAATGCCAGCTGGACGCTGAGGAGAAAACTGGCAGTGAAAATATGTTATTGTGTTTCAAGGGGCTCCTCTTACTTTCCAGACAAACTACAATAGTATAAATCTGTTTGCTTCAGTTGAAAGAGCACATCAAAGTCCATGATGCACTTGCATAACTTGCCTTCAAACTCATGCCAGTTTCCCCCCTACATGAGGGTTTTGGTGAGCTCCTGTGATGTAGGGGGGGTTCCACCTTTGTGCACCCCAAGTTGTTCCATGGGGTGACTCAAGACTGGCAAAGAGAAAGGCTTCTGGTTCACAATTAAGTCAGATAACTGTCACCACTTCCAGGCTCCGGTTACTTATTTGGTGTCTTTAATACTGATTGAGCAACCTACCTTTGGGCATCCAAGTCTGGAAGTTGTTTGGCTACATTCATGTTAATCTACTTGCTCTTTACATTTCATTTATTTCATCTTATCACGATGTAATTACCTATGCAGACTCCTTCCCTCCACCAAGCCTGTACAAACATAGCAGAAAAATAACAGTTTGATCTTACACCTTTGCAATCAACAATATGCTGAGGTTAAAAATGGGCTGACCTGGCTGCTCATTGGCTTGTGCCAGGTAACATGTCCTTCAGGTTAGAAACTTGGTGTCGTACAGGCTTCAGGAGCATGCACTGTGCTTGTGATTAAAACACATAAAAATACGATAGAAGTAGGGAAACTCTGTAATAGTTTGAATACTGTGTATCCATGTAGTTATTGAGCCATGTCATGGGAGGCATCTACAGGGTCAGTTAGAGGTACGTACATATAATGGGGTCATCCAGACTTTCTGAGACTACCAATTCTAAGGCACAATTCATTTTATTCTAACACAGATGTTTTAAGTACAAGAATGCGCCTAGAACTGCAGTGAATACAAAAGGAGCCTGAAGTTACTGCTCAGAGGCAGATATGTGCATTGTAAACACTGTAGGTTATTTGAGATTCATTCTGCCCTGTAAGACCATCATGAGTTAAATCTTGAGGCATTTTACCCAAATTACTATTATTAGGCTAAACTAACACACTTCCAGAGGACAAACCTGCTTTGCTTCTACACAGAGTGGCTCTGGCTCTTGATGAGTCTGGCAAATAGATTTTGGACAGTGGGACTAAAAAGCCCAGGAATGGAGGAGACACAGGAATCCTAGACCTGTCCTGGAAGTGCTGATAGATTACTGTCAGGGTCTGGTGGCTGTTGCCCACAGTGAGTGTTTGAAGAAGTCAGATCTGACTTTTGCTTTGATAGACATGCACGTACCTTCTTACGATGGTTTCTTCTACGTGCCTCTACAGGTATTTCTACCAATAAGCCACCTCTCTTCAGAAGGCCATCTGCTTTAAGGCTATCTGCTTGTAATTTTTAATGCCTTTAGCATGGGTGTCTGAAAGAGAATTGCTGACAGAGGTCATCAGATAATCAGTGTTGGAGCTGGGGCTTGCCCAGAGATGGGAGAACCACATATCTTGCTGGAAAAGTAAAAGAATAAAGCCTGAGGCTTGAGGCACTGCAGTCAGAGAGGAGTGTATGTAGAAAGGATATTGTTACTATAGCTGCAGCTGTTACAGAAGTGGGGCAGGGACCTTCTGGCTCACTGAACCTTGCCAGCTGAAGTGCCAGACCTACTGTCATGGTATGGCTGTACTGGTATTGATACCTGAGTTACTACCCTGCGGCTCACTCAGATGTCTCTCAAAGTGTGGTACTCAGTGCTGACTGAAGTGCTGTCCATGAGTAGTTCCTGTGTGCAGAAACTCTCATGAACATCAGCAGCTACAGGCCTAGCATGTTTCTCTCCTCTGAGAAGCTGCCAGTTTACGAACACAAAGAAGCATTTGTAGCCTTTTAAAAACTTCCTCTAACATCTTTTATTTTTGCTGGTGATGACTCTTCTGCGACAGGCAGAGCACACCTGAACTCTTCTCCCTGTTCCTTCATATGAATGTTAGAGTTTGCTCACTCCCTTGATGATTTTGGAGCACACACATCCCAGGAAGTTCTATGACTCTACAAGATGCTATTCATAATGTAAAAAAGATCTTGTGGACTGTTTTCCACAGGTTCATAACATGTAGGAGACATACTAGGTGAATTTACTAACCACTTCTGGAAGGTCATCTGTGCTCTTAACAGTTGCATATTGGTGCCTAAGCTCTTTTGTGGATCTAGACCTTTCCAAATGCTTTTAGCTGCACTTTCTCACAGAGATATTTGGGCTGGAAATCACTTAAGCCAACCTATTCAAACTCAAGCACCTAAATCAGGCATTATCTTCTCACTTAATGCAAATGTCAGAAGTCCTTTCTATTCCAGCAGCAGAAGAGCAAGGTTTAAAGCTAACAGCAGTCTCCATAGCTCTCTGACTTCACAGGTGCTGAAGCGAGCACGTTCCCCTGCCTGTCCAGATGGCTATCATGTTAATGGCTTATTACCTGCCTGTGGGCAGCTTTTCTGCAGGCACTTGGCAGGACTTAACCTGTGGGGTCTGTTCAAAGTTGTGGGTCCCTATGTGCTCCTAATAGTGAACTTCAGCTGTGCTCACATACAAGTTTGTGTCTTGCTATCTGAACAACCTGCAAGCATGGTTTCTGAAAGCCTTAGAATGATAGAATTTTAGGGGTTGGAATGGACCTTACAGATCATCTAGTCCCAACCCCCCCGCCATGGGCAGGGACACCTCCCCAGTAGAAGAGGTTGCTCAAGGCTTCATCCAACCTGGCTTTGAACACTGCCAGGGTTGGGGCAGCCACAGCCTCCCTGGGCGACCTGTGCCAGCGTCTCACCACCCTCACAGTAAAAAACTTTTTTGTAATATCTAGCCTAAGCTTCCCCTCCTTAAATTTGAATCTGCTACCCCTTGTCCTGTCAGTGCAGCTCCTAACAAAGAGTCCCTCTCCAGCTCCCTTGTAGCCCCTTCAGATATTGGAACACTGCTATGAGGTCCCCACACAACCTTCTCTTCTCCAGGCTGAACAGCCCCAACTCCCTCAGCCTGTCTGCACAGGGGAGATGCTCCTGTCCTCTTAACTTTGTGGTCTCCCCTGGACTCGCTCCAACAGTTCCATGTCCTTCTTACGTTGAGGACACCGGAACTGTGTGCCTCAGCATATTCCACCCCAATTCCAGGGGGGGTCTCACGAGAGCAGACTAGAGGGGGAGAATCAATTCCTTCAACCTGCTGCCACACTCCTTTGGATGGAGCCCTTTGAGTGGCCTTGAGCTGCAGGACAGTCAGTCCAGGGATGGACAAACCGCAACCCACACCGGTCGCCTCATTCTGAGCCGCTCACACCACAGCTGCCCAACCCCAACCTTCCTCCAAACTTTAGTTC
>NW_008683500.1:4677-4943 GCF_000695815.1 Acanthisitta chloris | reverse complement strand
CGTTTTCCGTTCTTGCTGAAACGAAACTTGGCACCGAGCTGCGGGGGCGATGTTTTCCTTCTCCCGCCCCGCCCATGTGTGTCCCCCGTGCCCCCAGAGCCGCTTCACCGCGGACCCGCGGGCTGCCCGGGGCTGCTAACGGCCTGGACCACCTCTGGGATTGAGCGGGTCTGGCACCTCAGGACCCGTTTGTGTGCGGGGGGTCTCAGTGGCTTCAGCTCTTCAGTTGGGACTGGGGTGGCTCCTGGAGAACGGGGGAAACGGAG
>NW_008683500.1:0-4643 GCF_000695815.1 Acanthisitta chloris | reverse complement strand
GAAAGCTGAGCTTGTATAATTGCAGTGCACCCTTTTCAGGCAGCCAAGGGTTCTTCTAAGTTTAAATGGGTTTGCATTGAAGAGCAGCCCAAGTTAAAGAGCCTGATGACTTCAGTTACATGAAAATACTTGTAAGTTCTTTAATTCTTGGTCTCCAATACTGGACCTCAAGCAAAGCTACTGCACCAAGTTTAGTACATGGTTAGCCACAACAGCAGGAACAGTTGGCAGCCTGAGATGAGACATTGCAGGGGCAGATGGCTGCCTGTTCTTGGTAACACCAGGAGAGACCAGGATTAAGCTGCCAATTTCCATATTCATCAATTCCGTGGTGGCACAACAGCTATTGCTGGAGAAGGAGCACCTCCATCATAGCACCAGTTGCTATCTTCAGTCCTTCATTGTGTCCGGACATACCAACAGGTCTGCCACGACTTTTCAGCCTCACTGCATTCAGTCAGCCTGTCAGCTATTCTTGTGTTGTGAGTTTAGTGTTGCCACTGCTGGCAAGGTACAAAGCCATATTCAAATCTGAACTCCTACTGACTGTATGTTGTCCATGGCAAGCTTAAACTGGAGCTCCCCTCACTTCTATTGACCAGCCAGAAGTGCTGATGCAGCCAGGCAGTCTTGCCCTCATATGCTGTCTTTTTTTTTTTATCTTGAAAAAGGAGTAGGAGAAGTAGCTTCATTTTGTTTACAAATTTTCATGAGAAACAACACCTGCTTGTGAATAAGAAGTGTTTCCTTTATGTTAATTAGTCCTGTCATTTGCTATCCTCAAATTGCCATCACCTTTCCCTCACTTTCCCGGAGATGGTCAACCTCCTCAATAATGCCTGGATCAGCAAATAACAGGGGCTTCAGGTTTTCCCCTGAAAAATCAGGGGAAAATCTGAGGATAGATTTCTCTACCAGCTGTTTCTTGCTGGAACAGACTGATGCCGGTAGGGTAGGATGGGACTTCTTGTTGTGTCTATCTCCAGTAACTCCACCTGACAAAAGTATTGCTGAAGTTTGATGTGAAACATCTCAGTTCCTGAGGCTTTTCAAAATTGTCTCAGAGTTTGTCAACAGAGACCATTCCAGCAGGAGGAGTTAACCATGTTCACAAGGAATTTCCAGTTCCTTGAGATTTACGTAAGACACAAGCTTAAGAATGAAAGCAGGATTTTCTAATAAATAAAGGGTTTGTTAATCACGAACTTGTAAATGGAATTGCAAAAGGAGGAGGACGAGACAAAGCACGTTTAGACTTGCCTGTGTGTCAGACAGCTGTTTATCTACATGACAGGACTGTGCGCTCAGATCTATTTTTGAAGTTACAGGCTAATCAGTATCAGGGTTGGGTTTTTTCCCCTCATTTTCCACTTTGGGTGGGTCAAAAATGTTTTGAATATTCATATGTCTTCTTGCTATGTCTATATCTCTTCCTTATAGCTACATGCAAGCACAGTGGGCCCTCAAAGATGTGAAAAGTCTCCTGAACAGTGTTTTTCACGTAATTAGCATATTTGCTTTTCAACATTGCTTCATATTATACAGAAGACAAAATTATAAAGGTCCTAGTAAAGAGCTTGAAAAATGTTCAACATAAGTTAATTTCAGAACAGAGTCATATTCTCTACATTGATTTTAAATACAAAGACCTATCTTGGGCATAAAAGGCAAATCTATGTTCCTATATTTTTACTTGAATCTTGCAAGAAGGTACTTTTTAGTAATTAGCCAGGAGGACAGGCATTACATGCCTATTATGAATGATCCCATAAATATGTTATAAAGAAAGGAAGCATCACTGACTTGGCCCAGGAATGCTTGTAAACAAGGTTATATAAATGCAGTGGGTGGGAAAAAGTGAAAATAAAAGTAAGCACTTTCCATTTATCCAGAAGGGAGGGGAAAAGCAACAGTATCGTCAGGAAAAGAAAAATAAACAGAAGAGCAAGGAGCTGAGAGGTCAGTGAGGAAAATGGCCTTTTAAAATGAAACTTGGCTGCAAGCCAATTGGACTTCAAACAAACAAACGAACAGAAAAAGTGGCAAATAAGTTTCAATGTAGATAAAGCTGAGACAGAGCACAAAGGAAAAAATAATCGAAACCTTGTATATCCCTGATGCTGAGCTCAGCAGTGGCACTTGGACTCAGGAAGCAGATCTCAGTCACTGCTTGTTGTGGTTTAACCCCAGCCAACAACTAAACACCACACAGCCACTTGCTCACTCCCCCACCAGCAGGATGGGGGAGAGATCAGAAGGGTAAAAGCTAGAAAACTCATGGATTGCAATAAAGACACTTTAATAGAGAAAGCAAAAGCCACACACACAAGCAAAGCAAAACAAGGAATTAATTCACTCCTTCCCATGGGCAGGAGGTGTTCAGCCATCTCCAGAACAGGGCCATCACACGTAGCAGTTACTTGTAAAGACTAATGCCATCACTCCAAACATCCCCCAATTCCTTCTTCTTTCTCCTGCTTTATATTCTGAATGTGATGTCATATGGTATGGAAGATCCCTTTGGTCAGTTTAGGTCACCTAGCCTGACTGTGTTTCCTCCCAGGCTCCCATGCACTCACAACTTCCTGTGTGGCAGTGCAGTATGGAAAGCAGAAAAGGCCTTGGCTCTGTGTCAGCACTGCTCAGCAGTAACAAAAACATCTCTTATATTATCAACCCTGTGTTCAGCACAAATCCAAAACATTGTTCCATACTAGGCACTGTGAAAAAGTTAGCTCTACCCCAGCCCAAACCAGCACACTGCTGCTATTTCTCTGAAATCAATGGCTCTGTGAGACACTGAGGGAAAAAGTCAGTGAACAGCTCAGTATTACCCAGAAACATATTGGGAACAAAGCAGGTGGCATTATTCTGCTGGTCTGTGAAACTTTGGTACATGTAGCCATACCTTGACTAGTGGTCCAGTTCAGGTCTCTGCATCTTGGCAAGACCTTATGGAATTAAAGAAGTTATCCCTGTTTCTAAATGGTCAAGGAGATGAAGCAGCTGCTTTACAATAGGAGGAGGCTGTCACTTCCAACATTAAAAAGCTGAAGAAGAAACTGAATGGCCTTTAAAAAATCATGTAGGTGATAAATAAACTGAATGTTGACCTGTTATTCACCAAAATCTACTATTTTTAGAAGGGGCACTTGTTGAAACAAGTAGGATATGAGTTTAAAACTTATAAATTAAAGTTTCTTTGCAACAGATGCATTGCTAGAATTTGAAACTACAGGAGTTTGTGGAGGCAGACTGGATTGCAGGGTCAGAAAGGGATGTAGATAGATGTATGAGCAAGGGTCCATAATAGGTGCTAAAAGGAAATGATGAGGATGTTCTTACATTCCTAATTCAGTGACTTTGGATGCTGGAGGAGCATATGGATGAGAAGAATGGACCCTGGATAAGCTAGGCATATGTACAATCTGTCATTCTGCCAGACAAAATATTGGGTGAGAAGAGACACTTCTCTGACTCAGTGCATGTTATTATGGTCTTAAAATTACCATCTATTGGCTTCCTGTATAATGAACCATATTTTACCCTGTGTCGTTGGGTATCCATACTCAGCTGCCACAGCCATGTGTCTGAGTGATATGGAATGATGCAGGAGTTGTCAGGTATGAAAAAGGGCCTTTAAAAAAAATGTCAGTTTTGGTACATGATACTGAGACTTTGGTCACAGTTTTGGCTCTAGCCCAGTCTTCCACCAGCTTCCTCAGCATGGGCAATTTCCAACTGGTACAGCTTATCTCTGACTAATTGATACTGCCTACAAGTTCTTCCTCTCTCCCTGCAGGTACAAACAGCAAAAGCTACTTGTGCAGCATGTTTGAGCTTACCAGAGGAAGACATCAAGTTTCCAGGGAGTTTGTTGTAGAGTATACTGGTTTGTATATTCTTTCAGAAAATGCATCAGAAGTTTAATTTTTGATTTCTCTAAGTGGCAGGTTTTCAGCTATTGAAAGGGAGAAAAAGGATTCTACAGAGGTGCAGGTTCTCCTACATTATAATTGTATATTTTGAAAACTCAAAATCTACATTTTGGACAACATTGCTCATAGCAGCTGTCACAAGACTAAGTAAGTGCTATAGCTGTTTGCAGTGCTTGTGGTTCCTGCCTCTAAGATGATGAAAGCTGAAATTGATCATCACAAAGTTGTGCAAACTCTGCAAGCCTGTAAAAGTCCGTTTAACTCCCAAAATTTTTTGTGTCTCTTGGTGTTGTTATCAAGGTACAGAGTAACCAAATAATGGAGTTAAGTTACCAGTATGCCCAACAGCTCCGTGCTGCTTGGGCACCGTAACAACAAAACAGGTCGGTTTGCTTTAGGACTTGTCTCTTTGGGCCAGTCCCAAGCAGCGGAACATACTTTTGTTGTGGTGGGGGGGGTTTGTTGTGGTTGGCTGGCTGGTTGGTTGGTTGGTTTTTTCGGAAGGCACTAGGATCCAGCCACGGACGCCCGTGGGAATGCGAGCCTTTCCCGCTGGCGGGCGGAGCGGATCCCGAGGCTGGGATCTTACTTCCCACGGTCGCTGCCTCCCATCGGCGCACAGCTCCCCTCCCCGCGGGACCGAGCCCGACCGCGGTGCCACCGGCGCGGGGCGGGGAAGGCAGAGGAGCCGCCCCGAGGAACTGC
>NW_008683499.1:4599-8666 GCF_000695815.1 Acanthisitta chloris | reverse complement strand
GGTCGGAATGGGCACCGGGCACAGAGGGGCTGAAAGGGGCACCGGGCACAGAATGGGTGTAATGGGCACCGGGCACAGAACGGGTGTAATGGGCACCGGGTACAGAATGGGTGTAATGGGCACCGGGCACAGAATGGGTGTAACGAGCACCGAGAGATGGCACCGGGCACAGAACGGGTGTAATGGGCACCGAACGGGGCACCGGGCACCAACCAACCAGCACAAATGAAGGGCACAGGCTGCATCTGCTAAACAGCACCATGGGCACAAGCACAGGCAGTTCTGGCTGTGATGGCACCAGGCACATAATTCCCTGACCCAGGGCAGAACCTATGGTCTGGTCCCATCTCCTGCCCTCCCTGGGCCGTGTTCTTTAAACTGGAGTCCAACAGTACATTTTAATTTAAAGGTTAAGATCAGGTGGATCATCTAACTCTTCTCAGTCACTTCAGGCTGATAAAGCTGCAGAATTTTGTTTATCCTGTTAAGGAAACAGCTGCATCTGTCCAATGAATTATTGCTGCTATTTTGATAGAGCAGACCAAAAATTCCAAAACATTGGCTTTTTCCTGTGAATTCTTCTCTCCCTCCCCCCACCACCCAGGGACATTCCCCACTCACACAGGGTGGGGAGGGCATGGTTCACACCACTTAGCTGATGTGCAAACCTAAGGAATATGTAATTAAGGATGTTCCTGCCAGACGGTCAGGGCCACAGCTGAAGCAGCAGTGGGTCCAGAGGACAGAGCAGTGATGAGACTATTGCAGCTGTAAAACAGCATCAGCACAGTGAGACAGTGATGCTAAAGCAGCCCCAGGAGCTCTGCACCATGTTGTCTGGCCCAGGCACCCACGAGTTCTTGCTGTGTCAGCTGTTTGCCTTCTCCTGCAGTCTGAGCCTTCCCCTGCAGCTCCTCTGTGTTCCCCTCTCTCTACAGCTCTCTCACCTCCTCCTCCCTGCAGCCTCTCCAACTCCCTTGAGTGGCTCTGTTTAGATTCAGATGGCAAATTTATGGTGAAGAGCAAGAGTACAAACTGCAGCCTGAAAGCTGGTGAGATCTGTAAAATTCACAGATTCCTAACCCCCTTCCAGCCTGCCTTGGTCCTTAGTCAGTACCTGCTGTGCTGACCAGGGGCATGTAATTCCCAGTGAACCAAGAAAAGATTCAGGGGCACAGCCCAAAGGTTAACTGAAGTGGCAGGAATAACCATTTCTATTTTTGGCAGTTCTCTGAACCAACAAATTGCCCTGGGCAAGCTGCTTTTTTTGTGCTCCCTCTGTCCTTGTCTATCAAACTGAGGTTGCATCACTCCCAAGGTAGATGTCATGGTGTTGGCTGAACTCCCACCAGTTCTGGGCCCAAAGTGGACCACATTACTGGGGAGGTAACAGGTGAGAGCAGGGATGAGTGCAGGTGGTCCTCAGCCAACTCTGCCACAGGCAGGAGAGGAGCTGGGCAAACATGAAACATGGAAGAAATGCTGAAAATCCTAAAATCCTTCCCCTTTCAAGGTGCCTTTCCATTACAGAGTCACTCTTAGCAATTAAAGTTTCACATGGCCTTTAAATTGTGCTTGTGATGCAAGATGGGGAGGGGGAGATGTCTGCAGGTTAAGCAGCCTCGAGCTCTGTTGATAACTGGCTCAGCCTCGGAGGGAGGACCAAAAACTCCATGGAATCCATTTTGTCCTTGTTGGCAAATGTAATGGTGAGGATACACAGACAGTGCAGCGAGTTTAAAATGCAGAGACATGCATGGTTTTGATAAAACCTCCAGTTATTAATCTGCTTGGGTCACTTACAGCAGCATCTGGGCTGTCTGTGCCTGGGGCATTGCAGCTCGTTGCCTCTGTGATATGTCACCTTCTCCTGAGTGTAGACAAACTCCTGGGGATGTTTCAAAGATGTGTAGATGTGGTACCTGGGGACATGGTTTAGTGGTGGCCTTGGCAGTGTTGGATTAACAAATTTGACTCCTAAGGATATTTTTCAACCTAAATCGTTCCATGATGCCTTCAAGTTTCTATCCCCATTTTCAGGTGTTTCACACAACTAAGGTGGAGGAAGATGCCACCAAGGACAGAGGTGTTCCTCAGAAGACAAAAGCAGAAGGGTAAGTGCCTTGACAAGGCCTGGGATAAATGCAGACTGGGGCTGTGGTACTTTAGGGTTGTGTATGTCAGATCACCCCACTGTGGTGAGAGCACTGGTGTTCAGGCAGCACACACCTCCCTGACAGGGTGGAAAACCCAACAACCAACAACCAAGCAACCAGTGTTTGTTGGTGAGGCCTAGGCCAGCTGCTGCTGAGCTGTGTTCCTTTTCACCTCAGCCACAGGTTTCCTGTGCCCTACAGAATGTCACTCTGCTTTCTGGTGAGACAGAAGAAACTCTATTTGCAAGTTGTTTCCTACCTCAAGCGAAGAATCATCTCTTCATACAACTGTGGACACAATGAGAGAATGGAAATTAGTTTCTTCTTCAGCTTAATGGTAGGGAACAAGTCCTATTTGCTCATCTAAATGACCCAAGATAGTTTACATATCTTTTCACTCTTATCACCAGTTCTGGCATAGGATCTGAAAGCTATTCTGGGCTGGGATTCCTCTGATAATGCTCCCAAATTTCCAATTCTAGAGTTGTTGGTAACCAATGACTCAACATGAGATGTAGTTGCACCTCAGGACATTGACCCAAAAGATATGAGGGTGGGGGGGGAAATACAATATTTCAGCAATTTCCACTTGAAGCTTGACAAGAGGAGAATGAATGTGCTGAGGAAACAGCCTGGTAAACTCATGGTCACAAGGAAGGAAGGGAGACACAAGAGGTTGTTTATACTGATGTCATTTCTAGACTTACACTGGTCACGATGTCTTTCCTGTCCAAGGCTTGCAACATCTTGCTGGTCATGTGAAAGGGTCTACAGCAAACAGGTGTAGGGCTCTCTGGGAAAAAACAGCCTTACAAAGCAAAGCTCAAAAAACACAAGAAAAAAGCATACATACACTAAAATCCTACCAAATTCCCTCAGTTCAGGAGGGATATGGAAGTGCTGGAGCAGGTCCAGAGAAGAGCAACGAGGCTGGAGAAGGGACTGGAGCACAAGTGCCATGAGGAGAGGCTGAGGGAGCTGGGGGTGTTCAGCCTGGAGAAGAGGAGGCTCAGGGGAGACCTTCTCACCCTCTGCAACTCCCTGAGAGGAGGTTGGAGTCAGGTGGGGGTTGGTCTCTTCTCCCAGGCAACCAGCAGCAGGACAAGAGAGCACAGACTCAAGCTCTGCCAGGGGAGGGTTAGGTTGGATATTAGGAAGAGATTCTTTACAGAGAGAGTGCTCAGGCATTGGAATGTGCTGCCCAGGGAGGTGGTGGATTCACCAGCCCTGGAGGTTTTCAAGCTGAGACTGGATGTGGCACTTAGTGCCATGGTCTGGTAACCACAGTAGGGTTGGACTTGATGATCATGGAGGTCTTTTCCGACCCAGTTGATGATTCTATGATTCTAAATTAAGTTCTAGATTAATATCCAACTCTCAACTGTCATAAATCAGCGCAGCAAAGGAGTCATCTCCAGGACAGAGCAGCTGATCACTGACCTTTATCTGCCTATGATTAAATGACTCTTCTGCAATTCTCATAAATAAAACTGGGCAAAAAGTATTTACCCTGCCTGTCAGAGGTACAGACTTTGCTTTGACACTCAAAAACCTGCACACTGGTGGATTTTGAAACAACACAGGACAGGCAAAGTCTGCCCATGGTTTTATGCAAAGCATAGGACGTGGAATACATATTTATAAAGCATGAAAAGCAGTGGAGAATTAGGATTTCTTGCCTATCTAATAATTTAGTTTGATGTGAGATATCATCTCTCTTCACAGGTCCTGCCCATATGCTCTGAACATTAAAGCTAAGCCCAAATTGCAATGCTCTAGGTAATTCCACGTCTGAAAAAGGATTTCATGGAGAGCCATTTGCTCCAAGTCAGATGGGTACACAAGTTATATGGAGAAGAGTTACTTCCAGCATAAAAATAACCCCCAGAATTGCATCCCTGGAATGCCAGT
>NW_008683499.1:0-4574 GCF_000695815.1 Acanthisitta chloris | reverse complement strand
GAAGGCTGAGAAAAGCAGGATTCTTCCCTAGCCCCAAGCCAAGAGACTTTTGCTGTGGTGTCACAATGTTTACCAGGCAGAACAAGGCTGTGCCCTGTCTGCCCTCCCTGGCTCAGCTGTGTTGTAACCAGGAAAGGGATGAATGTGTAACCAGAGTCGGAGATAGTGACATGGAAACACACTCTGTGCCTTGGTGACACATGCCCCAGGTGCCACTCGGTGAGCCACGAGTCAACAGGAGTGGAGAAGTTGCTGCTGCTGCTTTTTCACCAAGTTGGAGTGTGGTGCCAAACCTATGAACCTGAAATGTTAATAATCCACAGATCCATTTCATATTTTCCTGTGTATTTTAAACATAAACTCAACCATAGGTAAAACAGTTACAGAACTTTCAGATACTCAAAGCCGTGAACAGGTTGAGCTTCCCCATGTGAACAAGAGGAATCTTTGTGTTTAATAATCAGGTTCCAAACTTCCAGCAGCGTGCCCAGGTGACCAAGAAGACTAGTGGCATCCTGGTTTGTACCAGCAATAGGACCAGGGAAGGGATTATTCCCCTGTGCTGGGCACCTCAACTCCTGGGGTCAGTTTTGGGCCCCTCATGACAAGAAAAACACTGAGCTGCTAGAAGGGAATGGAGCTGGGGGCAGGTCTGGAACACAAGTCTGATGAGGAGCAGCTGAGGGAGCTGGTGGGGCTCAGCCTGGAGAGGAGGTTCTCTATGAAGTGCAATTTTTTGCTCATATGCAGAGGCTGAAGGTGCTGCAGCTGTTTGGTTGGTACTGTAATCCCTTCCTGTCACATCACCTTGTTGATCCTGTCCTTCACTCCCTCCCAGGCTGCTGGTTAGTCTGTCCTTCCCCATCACGGGGAAACAGGAGGAGCCTCATTTAAATCTACTCATTAGAAAATTTATGCATTGGTCATTGTTCCTTCCAAACCTTACACCAGGGCTACTCAGTCACCGAGAGTTTAATGGCACAGATCTTGCCTCCATACAAAACCTCTGTTGGCAATAGGTGTATTGATGAAGTGATATCAATATGACCATATTTTATTACATCCAAGTTGTGGACATCCTTCTTCAGATTCTGTGAGCCAAAGAGGCTGCAGCTCCCTGGAGGGAGTGGCATATAAAAAGCCACATGCCCTATTTTTTTCCATGATTTTACCCAGTGTTTTTGTGGAATTTCCAGGCATCTGTGGCCAAACCAAACAGATAACACTCCAGATAAATGTTTAGTCCTTTAATTCTGCTGGAAGGAAATTTCCAGGGTGGGGGCAAAAGAGCATTTGGGTTTCTAGATGTGCTAAAAACTTGTTAGGGGGAAGAAGAAGAACTCTTCAAATTCCTCATCCTCAGAACAGCAAGGCTGGAAGCCTTTGCCAGGGACTGTTGGGATACTTACTGCCACCCAAGGGAGACAGGAAAAAGAGCATGGGAAAGGCTGAACACCTTTTTTCTTTCTCCCACCTGCAGCACTCACCTGTTTGCTTTCAGGCTGGGCAAGGCTGGAGGAAAACAGTGACCTGAGACACAGTCAGGACAGGGTAGACCATCCTGTAACCCTGACGCAGCGAACTGATTCCCTGAAGTGAAGAGATGTGTGGGCAGGGAAGGATATGCTCCAATGCCACTGGGAAATTCCAGCATGGCCTTGGCACAACCACACTCAACAGATTTACCCTCTTAAGCCCAGCTAAAAGCACTGAAGAATGTTGTTGTCTGACCAGCAGCAAAGTCAGAAGTTTATGATGCTGGAGTGGTGGTTGGAGAAGGATCTCACCTAGTGTTATCAATCCACAGCTGTGATTGAGGGATCACAGAGTCACAGAATGTCCTGAGATCTAAGGGACCCCCAAGGATCATCAGTCCAACTCCTGTCCCTGCACAGACACCCTAACAATGCACCCTGAGAGCATTGGGCAAACACTCCTGGAGCTCTGTCAGCCTTGGGGCTGTGACCACTGCCCTGGGGAGCTGTTCAGTGCCCAAACACCTCTGGGGGAAGAACCTTGGCCTAATATCCAACCTAACCCTCCCTGACACACCTTCAGGCCATTCCCTTGTGATATGGCAGTTCCACACAGGATAAATCATCACTGCAGTTTGCTTCAGTCCCACTGAAGAAGTTTCCTTGGGAGTAGCTGGAATGGATGTTTCTCTGTTCCTGCAGTTTGGATAATCCTCACAGCTTGCAGGAGGTGATGCTGTGGTAGAGGGAACACAGAGAGGGACCAGTTCAGGCTCTGAGTCTTTCGCACCAGTTCACTTGGCAGTAAAACACAGCATGGATAGAATCACAGAGTCATAGAATCATGAAGGCTGGACAAGACCTCCAAGGATGGGAGAACCTGACACAGAAAGCTTTCAGATAGGGAAGTGCTGGCTCTTGCATAAAAATAGAGATTCTCCCCTTGAAAACAAGCAAACACTTATTTTAATCAAGAGGAAAAAAAAACAAACCCCAAAGGCAATTTTTTTGTTTCATTTGGGTTTAATATTTAGGGAATTTTTTCATTCACTGAAACAACCCAAGGGAATAGCTTAGTTTTGATTAGGAGCACCCAAAACAACACTATTTTTCAGAGATAAACATGACATTTCAAAGGATTCCTCTACCTCTGCAAGGAATCTGCTTCCATCAAAAGACTATTTCTTTTTTTTTTTTTTTTCCAAATCTCCCGTTAGTGAAATCAAGACGATCAGATCCTTCGAGCAGCATTGGATTTGAGCCGAATTCCAGTTTGCTTTGAGGAACGTGCCCTCCTGTGGGAATCAGCGACAGCTGCAGCAAAGCTGCTCCTCCACACGGGAGAGGAAGGAAAAGACTCAAACTTCTCTTTCTTTAGCAGCAACTTTCTCAAATAAATCTCCTTCCCCCCCCAAACCACCCTGGTACTGTACGTGAGGGATGACATTTGGCTTTTGAAGAGGTTGGAAGAAACAAGGAAAAACTAATTCCATGGATCAGCTTGACACAAGTGGTGACAGGTCCCTAATTGAACATAACAGTGCTGTGATGACTCCCTAGGATCCCAGGAGGGAACTGGTGAACTTCCATGGCTTGCAGGATTTTATCAGAGGTGTTTTGTTGGGCATTAATAAAAGTTTTCAAGTGTTATCAAGTGTTCAAAAACATGGGGGACATGAGTTAGTGGTGAACACGACAGTGCTGGGTTAGTGGTTGGACTTGATGATCTTAGTGGGATTTTCCAGCCTTAATGATTCTGTGATGATATGAATTTCAGGCTGTTGTTGGCAGGATACAAGAAGACAGAGAACCTGTGCTTGGGGTTTTACACATTGGTTGACACTTTGGAAAGAATAAGAGCATATCCAGATGTGTTCCTATGTTTTTTCCAGAGGTACAGATGCCACAGAGTGGAGAATCATGGATTGAGTTGATGACCCCAGGATTGCAGGATCAAAAGTAACTACTCAAACAGTGTTTCTTGGGAAAGGCCTGGATTTTTCTAAGAGAAAAACCAGAGGGTTGTTTGATTTAGAAAAAAAAAAGAGATTTAGGGAAGGAGAACAGTCTTCAACCCCATCAGGAGCTAGTAAGGAAAATACATTAATCCAGTCTCATTTCCTGTGGCAAAGGTGGAGGTTTATGTACATTAGATGAGCTCTGAGAAACTCTCTCATCTCTATTTTCTCATCTACTAAACAATGTTTGTTCAGCATTGTTCATTGAACAATTACACCCTCACCTAAATGTTGTTCTTTTAAAATATCCTTGGCTTGAGCACCCACAACCCATTAAGAAAGTGAGTTATTTTGCTTTGGAGTGGTGCTCAGACACACAACTCCATTATTTTTTCCAGCCTAGCTCTCGTGGTAATCTATCAAAAGCAGGAACACCAAGCCCTAAATCTGCAGATGGACCAAACCAGTAAGTCCAGTCTGTCCAATTTACATTCCCTCAGTCACTCTCTCTCTGTCTCTTCCTTTTCCAGTAACTCCTTTCCCGAAGTGTTAGGTAAGAAAACTAATAATCCTGTGGCGTTTGGAGCGGGTTGTGTTATTGGAGTCTCCATGGGTACAAATTCCACACACTTCCTTGGCTTAGGCTGGGACATACTTTTCAGAAAACGTTACAGAAAAATACATCATAAAAGCTTTTTATTGCATGTCAATAAGGGGATCCTGGAAATCGTGAAGTGCCTGATGGGGATTTTTGCAGAGCAGATGAAAAGTGCTGGTGGTGATTGTGTTGGGTTTAACTGGGGGAAAACCCATAAAACCCACAGAAACAAAGGTATTTCGTAAAGCTTAGAAAAAAATGCTGCTTTCCTTGGCAGCACCTGCCTTTGAAAAACATGGAGAAGAACTGAGGGAACTAGAGAACATATTGGGTTTCGTTCTGCGGCTCTTGCTGGCACCAGAGAACAGGATAGGATGTGGGGAGCAGAGCATCATCCAACCTGGCCTTGAACACTGCCAGGGTTGGGGCAGACACAGCTGCTTTGCCCACTCTGTGCCAGTGCCTCACCATCCTCACAGGGAACAATTCCTTCCCAATATCTTCCAATTCCTTCCTTTCAGGAGGGACATTGAGGGGCTGGAG
>NW_008683498.1:8114-10495 GCF_000695815.1 Acanthisitta chloris | reverse complement strand
CTCTTCCAACCTGGTTGATTCTATAATCTATGAAGAGGGACACAGGTGGAGCAGGCCATCACCTGAACTGGCTCTTCTTTGTAGAGCTGAATGAGGAATTGTTTCCCTACTGGGAATCAAATCATTCTTTCATACATCTGTACTGGGCCCTACACTGCTTAGCATCATCCAGTAATTACACCAAAAATCATTTGGCTACTGTTTGTCAAGTTATTAGGGCTCTCAGCTCTATGTTTCCGAATTTCTTTTTTAATGCCAGTAGTTAGGTAGCAGAATAAAGCCTTAAAGTACTTTTTCCTGCATTCTGGGGATCATTGAGATGGGCACATTTAGTGTGCATCTTTTCCTCTTGCACCACAGCTAAAATTCTAGGATGTTTGGACTGCTCTTGTTTTCATTTTCTCAGCTATATCTGTGAATATTGAAATGAAGATTAGTTAAAGACATTTCTGAAAGCAAACATAGTGGTCTGGTAGGAAAGATTTATACAAGCAGTGTGGAATGTCAATTGGATTTTTTTTCCATGACTGTGTAGGATACAGATCATAAATCACTCTCACAAAATGGTTTGGGGAGTTTTTTCCTTGGTGTTTTTGGTTGGTTCCCCCCACCCACTCCAGCCCCAGTTTGGTTTAAGGTAAAGCAATTAGCATTTATTTTTTTTTATAATATTGGGATCTTCACAGTACTGATAATCTAACAGAAGACCACTGAGTTAAAAATTATTTTTTTATCATTTTGTACATGTTCATGGTAGTGATTCCCAGTGTAAATGAGAGGAATTTAACACTTTGCTGCTTTGACTCATAAAAGGAGCATGATGAAAAACCATCATGTGTATGAGCACTCATCAGCTGAAAATAATATTAAGTGTTTTATGTGGAAATCAATTTCTTTCTGCATCATGTTTTTCTAACCAAAATAAATTGCTGTTGAAAGGCTGGAATTTCTTAGAAAATGAAGTAAACCCACATAATTTGAAAATTATAAAAAGTCACACTATTCTTTCTGTAAAAGTTCCTCATTTTACCAGATCAGTTGTAATTAAGATAAGCAAAGTTAAGGGTAGATTCTCCTCCTTTTATTCTTGCTGAATAGCACTTATCCAGAGAAGTAACCCCCAGAATAATTTTTACTTACTGTGAGAGGGCAAAGTGGAATTGGGACATACGTAGAGACAAATTGTGGCTACCAAGGAAATTCTTTTTTTCTCAGTACACAGTGTTTTGTGAAACAGAAGTTGTTTCACTATACTGAATTTAAGTTCATAGTATTACACATGTACACTGAGGTTTTGGTCTCCAGCAATTGGAATTATCTTAGCTTGCCACTTGCAATTAGTTTCAGATGATGTTGTTAATACCAGTACAGTTTTCTGTAGGTGAGAGTGAAGAATGAAAGAAAATGCTCCAAAAGAACCAAAAGTAACATACAGCAGTTCAGTAAATTTTATTATGTATAATGTACTATTTGTAATGCTAGTTGTTGAGAAAGTGCAATTGTAGCTTCCTTTTTTAAATAGGAAAAAGGCCTGGGTAAGGCCTGTGGTTTTCCTTCATGTACTCTGACTGATTCGCCAGTCTCCAAAGAGAAAATGACCTTAACTTTTCCACTTCCAGCTGTGTGGATCAATTATCCCGATTTTTTTTAATCCATCCTAACTAAATACGATAGGAGAGCTCTCTTTTTAGGTCTCTGCCCATAGGGTATGTAAAGTATAATCTGGTTCTGCCATCACATACAAATTGTTTCTCCCTAGATAGGAATGCAAAGAAACACATTTTTTCCCCTTCATGCTGTCACCAGCTTCTGCAAAAATCCTTTTGTAATCTTGAAAACCAGTTATGTCAGAAGAAAGAAATGAAAATGTTTTATTTGGAAGTATTCATGTGTGGATCCGCAAAATTTAAAAGAATGGTCTAGAGAGTTTGAGATTAAATGAGCTAATGGAACTGGTAAATGTCTGAAGATTTTAAAAGCTGTTTCACTGAACTACATTCTATCTTTGGATTCACCTGTTCAGCTCTGGTGAACTTCAATTTAACTTGCATAATTTGACTGAAATTAGGAAACAGGTGTGAGGATTGTATGGTTTGCTAGAGGATGGCTCAGAAGGGCACATATATGCCATATTTGGATTTTCAGGTTTTCTTGGCTGAAGGGTTTAGTCCATGTTCTATATTGTAGGTTGGTCTGATTACAGTATTTTTTTTTGCTTGGCTAAATGTTTAGTTGGTTGAATTTGCTTGTTTCTGTTTGTGCAGCAGTTGTCAAGGAGGAAGGAAAGATTTCTCTTTGACTTGCAGTGAGGCAGTGACTGTATTTGCAGTTTAAAGGGAATTTAGAATCAAACCAGAAAAATCTCTGAATTTGTTTCTAGA
>NW_008683498.1:0-8087 GCF_000695815.1 Acanthisitta chloris | reverse complement strand
GAAAGACTTTTTAGCTTTTCCTAAATAACTTGATGGGAACAAAGACACCAAGTCTTTAGGAAGCTTTTGTAGAGATTTCTCTACAAAACATTTTGTCTAACATTTTGTTCTCCAACGTAAAAAAAAAAAAAAATCACAGCAGAAAACCAAATAAGAACAAAACAAAACCCAACTAAGCAACTAAAAAAAAAAATCCCCAAGAAAAGAACACCATCAGGAAGGAAAACACCAACAAAACAAAACCATAAGAAATAAACCCACCCACCCCCTCCACTCCACAAAAGAAATTCTGTTTCTTTTCACATAAGTTTCAAAAAGCATAAATGGAATTTGCCATAAAAGAAAAACAATTGTCAGGAAAGATGGTTTGGAAGTTGGGCCTGTATGTATATCCTTTCACGTGCAAGAAAAGAAAGAACAGCAGAAGTAGTTTGAAACCACATTGCTACTGAGGCTCTGAGTTCAAACAACTTTTCCAGCATCTTCTCAGTAGCCTCTGTCGACTCAGTTATAGGCAAACCCAAAATTCTCATTAGACACTGTATCTAGCTGATGAAGTCCAAATTTTCCCCTTCATGGCTACTATTTTATAGTCTTGACTGTGTTTTTCTTCTTTCCCTGTCTTTTTCTCCATTTCCTTAGCCAGCAATGTGGTTTCTAGGTCCCTCAAATCTTTTGGCAGCAAATATGGTGCTGCATCTACAGTCTTTAAAGCATCTGCTTACTTCTGATAAAACTTTTTTATTATTATTAATGTAAGGCTCATCATTTTTCATCTCTTTAACACCTTTGATATTTGGTCTTGAGCGAAATATTGAAAACCAGAAAGTTCTTAACTTTTCCCAATAATTCTTATAAAAATACTGGCACCAATAGAAAGATTATCCTGCCTCAAACATTGTGTCCTATCCGGACGCTATTCATTGTCATGTTCCAGGCATGAGTTACACCTTGTCTTAAAATAAAGAACAGCCAGCTTCTCCTCCTGCTCCTCTTCCTCATCCTTCAGACTCTTGTGAATGGGTCAGCCTGCTACTTTCAACCTTGTCATGAGCCTCCCACTGCACACTTTGGGTTTAACTGCAGTGTCCAGTGTTTTGTGTGAAAGGGCACTAGGACTGAGGTCATAGGCTCAAATTATTTTGTTTTCAAAGTCACAGTAATAGAGATTCCTTCTGGAAACCGATCATGATTTCTGTGAAATTTTTTCTTAAAGAACTAAAAATAACCTTTTCTCAAAATACAAATTCTTTCATTGCTGCATCCCTCTCCTTAAACTGGGGAAATAGAACAGGTGGTGGTCACTAAAAATTGTTTAGGGAAATGTTTCAGGAAGGAAGAATTAAAAAAGGTTGTATTGCATCCCTGAATTCCCCAGTATTTCCTTGAATGAAATAATCTTTGTAAGTGTGCTTCCTACAAAATTTCCCATGATGCTTTATGCTTTTTGAGAATTTACTGGTTCCAAGTAATTTCGGAAGGGACGTACAGCACCAACTTTTAATAAGTGATTTAGGTCGTAGTGTGTTTAAGACAACTGTAGTGTCTTTACATTAGCTACATGTATATTTGTGCCTTTAAAATCTGGTATGTACATGGCAGAAGTATCTCAATGGGCTTCCATGTACAGAATTTTATATTCCAGTATTTGACCACATATGGCAGCACATAGCTGAAATCACCTGCTTTGAAGTTTGATCTTATCCTGAAATTCTTCAAACAAAGCTTTCTTCAAGCAAATGATAGTCAAGAGAGATTGGGGATTTTATCTCTGTGTTTATTTATAAACACTTCAGGACCTTGGCTCTTATTTTTGTTCTCTTTTAAAGCCTTTGTTGTAACTATTCTCCTCTTTTATGGAGATGTATCAACTCTGGTTGATCTTCTTTGTTGTAAGTTGAAAGAGAAGTATCTCTATGCCAGCTATATTTTTTTCTTAATTCCCTGTGAGACCTATTCAAAATATGTGTCTCTATAGGCAGATAAAGGGAACATGATGGTAGGATTCTAATGGAGCAAAAATAATTTTATGTTCCTGTTCCTGAGTTTGTTAATCTTCCAAAGCTGATGTTTCCACTGAGGAAAGATGAAAAAATTAGTCTCTGAAGGTTAGTTCTATATGATACTGTGTTATTTACCAAAAAGACACAATTTTTGTTTTTCCTTAATGAACCTCATTTCCCCTGAAAAGAAGCCAAAAAAGCTTCTACAAGACTGCAAGAAGTGAAATGGATTTTTTTTCATACTCTGTAAAGCCATCAAAACACAGGTAATAAGAAGGTTAGTTCTTTGACAGGGATTCAGTGAACAAATGGATTCACTTCCATGGTGGTGAGAGGAGACAGATTCTTCAGAATCATTCAGGAGAACAAAAATCTAATTCATCAAAGTCATCATGCCACAACTGTTAGAACAATCTATGTCCTACTGAATGCTAGCCAGCTAATTTTTGAGAAGTGACATTTTTCACCGTTTATTGTTTTCTCATCAACAGGGCACCAACCACATCAAATATATGCACACAGTGACATTGGCGTTGATGAATGAGCCATGTGCTTTCTATTTACAGACACAGGAGTTTCAATTTCTTCTGGTGAAAAGAACTTTTAGGTAGAATGTAGGAGTTTTCTCTCTGGTCTCTGTGTATGTTTTCCATGTTCAAGTACTTGTTAAGATATGTTGGAATTCAGTAGCATCATTAAGTATTTTTATGGAAACTCAGTTCTGCAACTTTCACAACTGTTTTTGCGGAATATGGATGGGTGAAGCATTTTGGTTTCATTCTTTGCTATAACTTGAACAATGTTACTCTTTCTGGGGTCAACAGTAGTTTCCCTTTTCAGTAATTTGTCATACAGATAAGACTGTATGTACAAATGTAGCAGATGCTGGTGAGATGTATAGGCTACAAGAAGGAAAACTGCCTGTCTGGAAATAGTCTTCTTGCTAGCCTATGTATGAAGACAACAGGAGTACTTCACAGTTTGGTGTTCACAGTCATAATTGGCCCTTTTTCTATATATCTATTCATGATGTGTACAATGTCGGCCAGGAAAAATAGTAGGATGTCTACCCACAGTCTTTTCTTTAGAAGAGTTCTTTCCAACTTAGCTATGCCCAACTCTTTCTCATGGTTTTTACATATATATTTTAGCAGGAAGATCATAGTGCTCAAATACTCAAAAATGCATCTGCACCACAAGAAACTGCCTTTCAGATTTCCCTGGATAAACTATAAAAATCAAAAGTATCTTGGCAATTTTTTTCAGCTGTGAAATATGATTTTGTAAAGCTGCGACTATAATTTTTCTTGCATAGAACTCTTTGTACTCCCTTATTGTTACCATATGCAGCACTTTTTTGTAGTTCAGCCACTCCCTGAATAGCCAAACTCTGAACAATTTTTTCTTCTCTAATTGGCTTACTTCTAGACATAACCAGTCCACCTTATAATTACAAAGGAGCTATTAGAGTATTCAGACTGCAAGTGGAGTTCTCAGCTAAGAGTCTTGTAATGCAGAATGATGTTCCTCCAAGAAAAAGTTTTGGAGACTGTACTAGGCACTTCTGGTTTATTTTGGAATATTTAAAACTGTTCCTATCTTCCATCTTGTTCCATTATTTATGATTTTCATCATCTAATTTATGTTAATATGGACACTAGAGCCACTCCATGAAATTCATGGCTTCAGGTCACATATCTTTTTGTTTCTTGAAATTCAGAGTAACTAAAAAGTCTGAAAAAATACAAACACTTTCTTTTCTGTAACAACAGCAAAATATGTGTTAGATTCCTGCCAGTTGTGCTTGGCAGCTTATTGTTAGCATTGGCTTATTGCTTTACATGTTCATGCTGCATATTTCTCTGTACTGAAGGCACTACATTTGACAGGTGGATTATCTTTTTGTTTCTTGAAATTCAGAGTAACTAAAAAGTCTGAAAAAATACAAACACTTTCTTTTCTGTAACAACAGCAAAATATGTGTTAGATTCCTGCCAGTTGTGCTTGGCAGCTTATTGTTAGCATTGGCTTATTGCTTTACATGTTCATGCTGCATATTTCTCTGTACTGAAGGCACTACATTTGACAGGTGGATTAAAACATTCCTTCCTTCCTTCCTTCCTTCCTTCCTTCCTTCCTTCCTTCCTTCCTTCCTTCCTTCCTTCCTTCCTTCCTTCCTTCTCATTTCTAGTCATTGAAGAAGAACCAATAATGTTTCATCAGTAGGAAAAATTTAGCTCGCTGATGATCTTACATATTCATTGTTCACATAAGGTCTAGATGAAAACTTCATCAAAAAGAAATCTCATCAGACTTGCTAGGAATTGTATATCCTTGTAGGAATACTGTAGTAAAGCTAATAAAATCAGCCTTGATAAACTTGTAATTAAACTACAGAGAGAAAAAGAAAGAAATGGAGATCCATCATATTAATGGTATCATGATAATGAAACCTGACAGTGGTACATTTTTTGACTTCTGTCAGTCTTGAACTAAAATAGGTGATTTGGAAAGGCAGTGTGTCATCTTTCACCTTACCTGAACTTGTTGGGGCTGATGTGCAAACCTGCTGTTTGAGACAGACTTTTTAAATTATTTTATTCTCCACAGAGGTATTTTTAAACTCAGTCTGACATGCTAAACTGTCATCCAGCTCATAGAGTTCCTGTAAAGCCAGATTCCTGCTTTCTTCTGAGTCTCCTATTGTATGTGTATCGACATAAGAGATTTTCAGGCAGCTGCAAATAACAATTTAAATCAAAATTTATGGTAAATTGTTCAGAAATGTGGAATAATTTAGTGACATAATTTTATGAGGGTAAGAATTTCTGAATCCTGTAATGCTGCTGTGGTAGTTTAAATTAGTGTATCTTAAAAATACCAAATGTGTGATCTAAAAGGGTTCTTAAAAATTTACTGAGGAATACCTTAAAATGTGATTTTATTTTTTTTGGCAACTGAGTGCCAAATCACACTCTTATTAATGTCAGGGTGAAAACTCACTTTTAATTCAGTGCATTATGAACTGAGTACAGAAAATACTTGTAAGCTGGCCAGCTTCAGCTTTGGTATTTTTATGTCTCACTAGATTTATTTCCTGGGCCAACACTGGTCATCAGAAATGTTGAAATAACCTCGGCAACTTATTTGTCCCATGGAGTTCCAGTAAACTGAAGACAATCTAGCATGGTGTTACTGGGGCTCTGTCCAGTTTTCTGTAGTCATATCTCTCTCCCTCTCAGAGATGTGGATATTTCTGTATTAATTTCGTTCATGCAGAGCATTTCGGTTATCTGTGGTCTGCTCATTTTTCCAAAATACTTGATTAGACACGGTCATTAAAATTTGAGAAACCATTGCACATTCGGAGATGATATTTAGTGCGTTTGTAATTTATTTATGCACAAAACTAAAACTGAAGCAATTTGCAATTTCAAGATTTTTCCTCATTGTTTCCACAGAGAACCTGTTTGCAGCAAGTGCATTTCTCTGAATGCTTCTAAAGAATATATACATACATTTCTCTGAATGCTTCTAAAGAATATATATATACCCGTTAAAATATGCCAATCCATTTTATTTATAAACAGACAAACAAAACCACAAAAAAACCACCAAACCCACAAATGGAAACAAAACCACAGAAAATCTCATCAAAGCCAAACAAAAACAAACCTAAAGAAAACCATAGCCAAACCTCCTTTATATAGAGGGTGATTTTTTTGAGTTTTTAAAGAAGAAATCATATATGTTTTTCTTTTATTGCATATCTCTTGGTTCACAACTCAGTGTTCTGATGAGTATTTATTCAATTAAAAAACTCACTGAAGGATGAGTGGAGAAGTTAAGGGTAAGAAGATATTCTGTACTTTCCTCTTTTCCTCTTTTCCTTGGAAGAGTTGTTTATCCCACAGTAAATTTTAATATGTGATCTCTTTTCTTCTGTTTTCAGTGAGAATTTTCCAAATGAATATTGTTTTAAACTGGCCTAAAGTAATAATACTGGCTACCTTTTTGACAGAAACTCCCTAAAGGTTTCTGATGCAGTTGCTTATAGATTCACTTTCTAATAATAATCCATAAAATCCTTAAAATATTTACCTGCAAAGTAACCCATATGTAAAAATATTATTTAAATGTAGAAAAATTGAATTTCTATGACATTGAAAATCTGATGAAAAGTGTTTTTGTCTGAGAGACATTATATTTACAGTATTCTTGAGCAGTGGAAGCTACTTCACACAAAACCAGACTGAAATGGCACTCATATTCTCCTTCATCCCATGTGTTGTCTCTGTGCATAGTAGGGTTATTAGACTGGTAGTTAAGTGCTAAGTAAATAGTTAGGTACTATTTGGAAAAAAAATTTGCTGTACAAACAACTTTGCTTCTGAGGCTTCTGGAAAAAGAATTGTAGGTACAACTGTAGGTAAATATCCAGTGTCATAGCTTAACCCCAACCAGCAACTCAGCCCCACACAGCCATTCACCCACATTGCCCCCAAGGGATGGGATAGAGAATTGGAAAAGCAAAAGTAAGAAAACTCATGCACTGTGAAAAAGACAGTTTAATAGTTAATGCAAAAGCTGCATACACAAGCAAAGCAAAATAAGGAACTTGTTCACCTCTTCCTATGGGCAGGCCATTCCCAGGAAAGCAGGGCTCTGCCACATGTAGTGATTATTTGGGAAGACAAACACCATCACTCTGAATGTAAACTTCCTTCCTTTTTCTTCACCCAGCTTTATAGACCGAGCATGATGCCATATGGTATGGAATATCCCTTGGATCAGTTGGGGTCAGCATTCCCAGCTGTGTTTCTCCCAACTTCTTGTGCACCCCCAGCCTCCTCACTGGTGGGGTGGTGTGAGAGGCAGAAAAGGCCTTGAATCTGTGTAAGCACTGCTCAGCAGTAATGAAAACATCTCTGTATTATCAACAATATTTTCAGCAGAAATGCAAAACAATAGCTACCCCACACTAGCTACTCAAAAGAAATTTAACGCTATTCCAGCCAAACCCAGCACATCCAGCCATAGCATACATGTAAAAACAGTAGTGGAAACCTAGAAAGGAAATGCATAGTCCAGAAGAAACAGTTTCAATACCATCTGTAGTATCTACAGTAAGTAAACAAATATTGAGCGTACATGTGTTGTATAAGCCTACTCTACCCCTTTCCTTTTATGATGCATTGTCTTGTCTAGTTTTCTAAAATGTGTTACATGGGTTGTGTTAGGGAAGACCATGTATTTAGTACTTGTCAGAAACTACTTGCTAGTCTGTAGTAGCAGTTATTTTATAGAACAACACAGAAAGTAGTTTGATATATATATAGCACAGCTCTGAAGACAATCAGGTTTAAGTCAAAGATAGAATATAGCCCGAGTTCTTTCTCTAAAACTGAATGAAAATTAGTATTCCATGAGACTTCCAGTGCAGTCATATAACAAATTTCAATAAATATTGTCATATATATGATTTTTCTCTGTGCATTCTGGAGCAGACTTATGTACTATTTCAGCTCATCTTTCTCATTCAGCCTGTATTGGTGGAGTAGCCTTATGTACTATTTCAGCTTATCTTTCTCATTCAGCCTGTATTGATTGAGGAGATTCTAATTTTTTCCATTTTTGAAAACTGCTTTTTTTCTCTTTCTAACACTAGAAAGTAATTGAGGAAAGAAAGAAATTGCCATGTTTTGCTGTTAAAGATGCAGCATTTTTATAATGAAAGAACTGTATTTTGTTTCACAGTTGGTTTTTTTCCTTCTGAAGAACACCATATCTCAAGTGAGTTTCTCTTTCTTCTCCCATTCTACAAAGCAAATCCCAAAAGATGTTCTGAGACTTCAGACCAAATAGCCCTGATACAAATGGAGTCATGGGAGACATTCCTATTATTTTCCATTGTGAGCAGATGCTTCTCTTCAGTCTACTGGGAATTTCTGATTCTTCTTTCTGAGACTCTTCAAGAAGCTACATATAATCCTTTACTTCAAGTACAGGAGCTATGTGCCATAGATAAACAGCAGGCAAAAATTTAGCAGTAGTTAAAGCACCTGTCATTGTAAGGGACCACAA
>NW_008683497.1:11828-12139 GCF_000695815.1 Acanthisitta chloris | reverse complement strand
GCAGAAAGGGACCTGGGAGTTTGGACATACAAGAAGTTGAACATGATCCAGCAGTGTGCTCAGGTGGCCAAGAAGGCCAACGGCATCCTGGCCTGGACCAGGAACAACGTGGCGCAGAAAGGGACCTGGGAGTTTGGACATACAAGAAGTTGAACATGATCCAGCAGTGTGCTCAGGTGGCCAAGAAGGCCAACGGCATCCTGGCCTGGACCAGGAACAACGTGGCCAACAAGACCAGGGAGGTGACCCCTGGACTGGACTCGGTGCTGGTGAGGCCACACCTTGAATACTGTGTTCAGTTCTGGGTCCTT